>NW_020450263.1:260024-398577 GCF_003343035.1 Apteryx rowi | reverse complement strand
GGGAAAGGGAAGGGAAGGGAAGGGAAGGGAAGGGAAGGGAAGGGAAGGGAAGGGAAGGGAAGGAGCAAAAGAGCAAGGAAGGAAGAAAAAGAAAGAAAGAGGAAGGAAGGAAGAAAAAAGGGGGAAAAAGAGAGAGTGAAAGAAAGAAAAGGAAGGAAAGAAAAGAAAGAAAAAGAAAGATGCAATAGCAGTATTGTGAGACTATCTTCTGGTAAAGCTGTGTATAAAATCAGCATAAAGCTTTTGTTGCATACACATTTTTCTGTAACTGATCTCTCAAAGGTCACTGGCCAGGTGTCTTACTTACTATTCTTGCTTAGAATTCAAACCAATTGTTCATTTTTATGCTAATAGTAACTGGGAGATCAGGAATGGTAAATATATTCAATTCTTAAATTAACAACTTATGAGTATTTGAATTAAAACACAATGTGAATGTATTACATTTCACTCTGAATCCACATGGTTAGCTACAGCAGGTATCAGACCAGCAGGAATCACTAGTTGTCATACTTGTGGTAACTTTCTAATTGGCTATGACATAGAACAGCCTTTTGATCTTGACCATGTTCTACTAATTATTTAATCTTGACAACATAAAAACATGTTTCAGCACATATCCTAAGAATACAGTATAAATTTTCTTCCAAAGCCTACAAAAGCCTATAGCATACACACACACACACACAAAAAAAAAAAACAGCCTCAAACTTCTCTCAAATCCCTGTTTTCCCCACTCGTTTTATTAAAGCTGGACCTGAGCCATAACTTCAGATTTGAATGGGCATGAACTTTTTGTCTTGGAATAGGATTCATCACATCTAAYGTCAGATATCTATGAGAAAGATGTTTAACCTTGAGCTGTCCTCCTGGCTTCTCCTTGTAGTCAATGGAGAGACTTTTAGGTGTGCATCACAAGATCCATTTTAGACATTTACCTTAGAATGAGGCAAGTCATACTCTGGAGTTACCTTTTTTGGTCCATTGACTATAAAAGAAGGCTTTGGGAGACCAGCTTAGTTGTAAGTACATCTGGTAAGGTAAATCTCACCCAAGGTGTCTAAGACAGACCAGATGTATCACACTTCAGAAAAGCCTAATTCTTTCCATGGACTATAAGATCATGCTTGGGATTAAATGAGATGAATCCCAGACTTGTTGTCTTCTACATATTTGGCAGAACCTGTGTCTGGGTCTGGCTAGAAAACAATACCTACATTTCACTTATGAACAAAGTAGAAACATTCTTTGAAATTCTGGAATTTGTGAGAGTCTTACCCAGAACAGTAGGCTTCTGGCTAAAGCATTTGCTGAAGAGTGCTTGGGAGAGAGCCAAGCCCTTGCCTGGCTTGATTCACAGTGGGGAATCAAGGCTACTTAATGTAGGTGAGTGCCCTAACAAATGGGTCTGTGTTTGCTGTTGGGCCTGTTTCACTTCACTGGACTGGGAAGAGAAAAGCTGAATCAAGGCTGATTAGTATCTTCTAGAAGGCCATCTTACCTATGGAAAAATACTTACTCACTGTATTATCAGGTCATCTCTCACCTGCCCTCTCGTTAAGTATAGAAATTTTCCTCACAAAATTTTCTTAAAACAGATATGGTGTCACAAAATGCTTGGGTTTTGAGAATTGGCACTTTCTGATGAAAGAATATGTTGCTGGAAGGTCCTGGCCAACAGTTCTGAAAACCGTAAAATTAACTACTTGCCTTGCTGTTGGAGATCTGGATACAGAGCTATGTTTTACCCCTGTTGTTTCTCTTTTTCTCTCTCTTTATTACTTTTCACTAAAATGTTGTGGGAAAACAGTGTAAACAAGCTGCACACATCTGTTTGTTTATTAAATGAACTTCAAAAAAAAAAAAAAAAAAAAAGTGAAGCCCAGAGAGGCTGTGGAATCTCCATCATTGCTAATACTCAAAATTGACTTGAAAAGGCCCTGAGCGATGTCATGTAACAACAAAATTGTTAGGAAGTCAGGCCAAATGAATCCCTAAGTTCTCTTCACGCATAACTGTGGAGGTTTCAAATGGCGATCTAGAAAGTTAATTTTTGTTATCAGGTGTTACCATTCTTGTGAGATCTAGGAAGGTGAATACAATTGTGGTAGTCCTGGACCTACTTATGAAAACAATGTTTGTGTAATAATTGGATGAGATAGAGGCAAAGTCACTCACAGAATGACTGTCAAGTTTCTTAAAAGTCTCCAATAGTCATATCCATATTCAGAGATGTTCTTCTACTGAAAAGAGCATGCTTTTTGGGATCACCTAGTCTTGTAAGTGAAAACTTTTTTTCAGTATTTGCTATTTATAATACCTACCTAAGCATTACCACTTCTTGAGAGTGAAGAAACTTGTAATATATACGTAAATAYATATATAGTAATATATATATTGTAATATACATATAAACTCATGTTTTATAGACAAAAGCAAAGGTAAGAAGTCTCCGATTTTGGAAACAATATGAGTAGCTGGTTTTGTTTGCTCTGGTAATATGGGACCATGACATAATAGAAAAAGACTGTGCAAGATGAGGTTCAATCTCTCCCTTTCATACCTCCAGCTCTGATGTTCTGCAGAGTCAGATGCAACCCTGAGAGATAATTGTGTCACTGTTTAGAAGTCAAATTCATTTTGACTCAGAAGGCTTAAGGCAGCAGAGAGCAATACATGCTGCTAGCTCATTGCAGCACACTTCACTTCTGTTATTCGTTTTCTTTTTCCTTTGAGATGCCCACACAAAAGTTGCACAGTTGGTTCCAGTTGCTGTTATTTACTGCAGTTGCACACTGAATAGTTTGATAATTCTTGTGACATTTTTCATATATCTCAAACATCACTTTCTGGCTGTTTCAGAGGAATGACTCTTTTGCGTAGAAAGACATTTTGAAAAATGTACCTTCTTAAACAAGGTTTTAATGAGGAGGTTCATTTTCTGATTATTCTATCAAACCATTCTCTTTTTTTCACATTTCCTA
Organism: Apteryx rowi; assembly: GCF_003343035.1. Taxonomy (NCBI): domain Eukaryota; kingdom Metazoa; phylum Chordata; class Aves; order Apterygiformes; family Apterygidae; genus Apteryx; species Apteryx rowi. The sequence continues at coordinate 395,593 of NW_020450263.1, read as the reverse complement.
ATTGGGAAAATATCAGAAAGGATGTCTGACTGAGGCATCACTGAATGTCTTGAAGGCTGTGGTAAGATAATATGCTGATATATCACTGGCATGTTGTCAGGATTGACCTAAACCCTAGAAGCAATACAAATTGCACAATACTTTGAGTATTTGTCTACTCCTCCATTTTATGCTGAGGAGACCTGTCACCTCTTTGTACTGGGATCAGTTCCTGAAGGGAAAAGAGAAAGTGATTGACCTGGAAGAAAAGGGAAAAGTTGCAACTGTATTAGGAATCCTTCCAAATATCCACACCATGTTTGTAAGGATTTACACTGAATTACTGTGTAGAAAGCAAATGGAAACAGACGCCTTTCTGCATCCTTAAGCAGACACTCAGCATCCTGATAGAGAAAGCCTTATATGAAAAACAGCAAGGACCTATAAAAAACCAAAAACTTTGAATCTAAGGCACTGGGAAGAAAACTGGCTTCATGGAATTTTGTTTTTCCCTCTGAATCAATTTAGAGCTTATGAAAGGTGCTGAACTGACAGACTGAATTCCTTTCTTAATACACAAAACAGGTACAGCAAATGGTAGTTTTGGAACCTTCCCCACAGTACCAGTGTGTTTCAGCCCTGGTCGAGGGGGACCACCTCCAGGTGGAGAGGGGAGTTCATCTTCCAAGCCCATTCGGTCTTTTTCCTGTGTTCACTGCCAACAAAGGCACCAATTAGTGCATAGCCTCAGCATTTGAAGTGAATGAAAGGAGAGACAACAGAATAAAGAGAGATATGTGTTTGCTCCTGGAATTCTGTTTTGACATTTATTTTGAATTTCATCAAGGCCTACGATCTTTTGCCTTAATTTAAGGGAAAAAAAACCCAAAACAGTCTCATTACCATTGGATATGATGATGGGGGAAATGGGCTGGAAAAATCCTGGATCTTTGCTGTGTGTTATTCTGGATTTACAAAGAGTAGGGCAAATTCTTTACTGCTGTGCCATTCAGCTATTATGTTTAACAATCTAATTAGAAAGACTGTGTTGCATTTCCCCATTAAAAAAGCAAAGACAGTGCACACAAGCAAAACCAATTAGACAGCTGTAGTTTACAGAGCTGGCTTGCCTCGAGGCTGGTTTCTAATGAACCCCCAGTAGATGGTTCCTATCCAGAAGCAGGACTGAAGAAGCACAGGGATAACATGGGCTGTCTTTCCTGCTATCAGATGCTAATGCCATCTCAGGCTGCTTTCAGGCCTGGGGGCTGTCACTGGAGGTGGCTGCTCCGTCCTGCAGGCATGACTGCCACCAGCACTAAGGAGAATCCATGTGACACTAACCTGGCTGATAGGGCATGTCCCCACCAGGGCTCAAAATCATGCTCACAGGTGGTGATAAATCCAAAATACTGCCTTCAGTTTTCCAAATGTTACTTTCTGCTCTCCAGGGACTTGTTTTAACTTAAAACAGACACAAAACTATACAATAACTGCATACTTGCCATGCTTTTATTTTTCATCATGTATGGCTTAAATTAAGGCAGGCTGTACTGAGTAGATTGCCTACTGCAAGTTAGTCATCTGTTTAGTGTTTCTGATGTCCCACAAAGCAGTTGTGGTTGTTCACAAGTCTATTAATTAAAAAGAAAATGAGTAAGGAAACTACTCAGTGGGTTGATGAACCATTCAACCACTTCAAAACTAAGGAAAACATTAAAACAACCCCTCCTCCCACATTCCTTTTCTTGAATAGCCTGATAACAGGTATTTGTTTGAACTGAACTTTATAGGGCTTGTGAAAAAACAAGCTCTTGTCATCACTGCATTTAAATGAGTTTTATGTACAAAAAGCTGTGTAACACTGTCTGAGCTAGAATAGATGAGATCGTGTCAACATTCCCATTAAAAATACCCCTATTTTCAGTGGGTTATGAGTCACTTACAAAAATTCACTCCAGGCTAAAATTTTGCGTTATTTGACAGCAATACTTAGGTCAGAGCAGGAGAGTTGAGGGCTTGCAGGGGAGTTTGTATATATTCATTTACATTCAGAAATTAAAAGTACTTGCACTGTATGTGTGTGTGTGTGTATATATATATGTATATATGTATATTACGTGGTTGCAGAGTCACAATGTTATTACTGTTGTTACCATTTATCACCTCAGGCATGCTTTTCTCACCCTCGTATTCTTCTTAACTTCCCCATTTAGGAGAAATAAATAAATGCAGAAAGTGTTCTCTTCCCTCATCTTCACACACTTTTTGTCTCCTCTCTCCTTGTTCCAGGGTGATGTACAGGTGGAGAGGATTAAAAATAGGGAAAAATCTGAAGATCCAGGTGTAAAGAATAGAATTCCAAATTGTTAAAGTTTACATGAACTTAAATAAGATGCTGGAAGTTAAGACTAAGCAACTATGAATTTAAAATGTGTTTCAACTGCAATGCTTCTGTAGAAAACCTGACTTTTTGATCCAAATCTTTTGAATGTGTGCGTATTTTACAAGGGGACAGATGAAATGACAGCAGAAATTTTCCAACTAGCTGCCATTGTTAGAATGCTTTTAAAAAGGAAATAATGAAAAAATTTGCACATGAGGCTAAAAGCTTGACCTGGCAGAGGAATTAAATCTTTAAATCCACTCAGATAAGAGCAAAAATAACAAAAAAAAGTGTATAAATCTTTATGTCTTTAGTGTTTCTAAGTTAGGTCTGCAATTACTGGGTTTTTTTAAAGAATTACTTTTGAGGATGTTCAAATGGAGTAAAGCTCTAGTTATGAACTTTATTAAATTTCACCCGGACAGATAGAAGTAGCTTAAACTAACCCTGTGGGTGAAGGTAAACACAAAAGAAGGGGTTACCTAGGCTACTGTATATTTGCAAGTACTTGCCAATAATATTTCCAAATGTAGCTTAAAAACCAACCAAACAAAATAGATAATGAATGCTTGTAAGGATTAGGAAAAATGCCAAAGATAACAGATCAAGGAATTATTTTTCATGGGAAAAAAATGTAGGATCAGATTTCCAAAACTAAAGCTAGTGTGAATTCCTTATACTGAGGCAATTTAATTCTCCAAAGAAAGTGCTTGGGTGGGTGAGATGAAAAGGCAGCTTTTAAAGGCCTCTCCCTATGTTTGTAATGGTCAGTTATTGTTTGGAGTAAAACTAGGTCAATTACTATTAGTTCAAAAAGTGGCAAAAATTATGCCTGGATCGATTCCAAGGGCTCTCTCCCCCCCCCCCCCTTTTTTGTACTATGCAAATGGTACAAAAGGCATATTTTCCCATTGATTGATAGTCCACTGTAGGATGTCTTCACAAACCTTCTTGATAATGGCATTTCCCTGTTGCCAGCCCTGGATTAGAAGAGTTCACTGCTGATGGTTTGTAAAGTTTAGCCTGCAGGTGGTGGATAGGATACCTGCCAGGGGCAAGAAGTCGAGGAATTGGTCAATTCACTGTTGATCTACATGAGTGCCCAGACTCTGGGCCCCCCATAGCAGGATGAAAGGATCCAAACTTTATGTAGAGAGTCAGTGAAATTAAATCAAGGGGGAATAAGACAACTTTTCAATGATCTCCTTTCAAAATATGTTTCTTTCAATGCTCTGGGTATTGACTCATTCTTTTCACAGGTTTTGTTATTTTGGGGACCACAAACATGTTGATAAATGATCTGGATTGTCTGGCAGTTAAATATAACTCCTTTAAACATCTCTCAAAGACTGTTTTATATCTTCGGGCAGAGGAACAAATCCTGAAGTGCTGGGCAAACCTCAAACCAAAATCTGGAAAGCAATCAATCCCCACAAGCACGTAATCTTGTGTTTACGTATCCTTCACATGTGACCAAGGGCCAAATTGTGGCCTCATCCTGTGCTTTCACACAAGGGTTTAAGATACGTACAAACACCCACATCTAGGTACAGCTTCCTTACAGAGGAATGTAAGAATACAGGAATCATCTACTAAGTCAGACTGGAAAGCCATTTTGTCTAGTACTCTTTCTGATACAACCAGTACCACATGCTGCAAAGAATGACAGAAGAACCCTGCAGGAGGCAGAGGCAGAATAATCTGCCTCCACAAAGGTCTCCTGATCCTGATCTCTAATTGTCAGAGATTAGCTAATGCCCTGAAGCACAGGGTTTAATATCTCTTCCAAAAATTTTATTTTCTTTAATTATGATAACTCTGGATATCCATATTGATATAATATCCAATCTCTTTATGAATATGGTTAAGTTTTTGGTCTCAAAAACAACTTCCTTTGGCAATGAGTTCCACAATTTAATTACACGTAATATAAAAAGGTATTTCCTTTTATCAGTTTTGACTTGCCCACCTTTTACTTTCAATGAATGCCTTGTTGTTCTTCCTTCCAGAGGCAGAGTGGAAGCCCCTGATCTGCTTTCTCTCTGCTGTTTTATATGATAATATTAATTTGTAAAATGTGTTCATTTTGCCTCTCACTTGTTCATTTATAAGGGGGAAAACTTCCATCTTTCCAGTTTCTCTTCATATGACCACATTTCCATTTCTGCCACTTTTCTGTGAACTCTCACCAAGTCTGTCTTATTGTTTTATGGGACACAGCGTCTGGTGCTGCAAGAAATAACCGAAATATGTTCTATCATTTTTATACTTAAAAGCATTATGATGTTTTCCATGCTGTTTCCACCGTCCCCTCTATGCTTCCAAAGGCCGTTAGATTTTTTTGGGACCGCAAGCATGCTGTTACTGTGCTGTCTGCAGTGGCACCCACAGTTGCCTGCTGGACTGAGCCATTACATGGAATCTAAAGCCTTGTAACGTAGTTTCACTTTTCTCCTTTGATGTGCTCTACTTTGCATTTATCAGTGATACCTTCAGCTCATTTAGAGCAGTCTGGTCCTGACTTACTGAAGTGATTTTGGATGGGGTCCAGTCACTATAACTAAGGCACTTAACTTGAGGCTGAATTGTTGGCCTTTAGTGAGACAGTTCTGCCCAGAAAAGTGCCCAGTTTCCTTCCTCAGATGATGGGGAGAGGATGCCTCTAAAGGGAGACCCTGCCTGCCTGAAAAGCCTTAATTTAGATCTGAATTAGGATTCTGCTTTTCTCTGTGTTTTGACATGTTACTACTATTCACTACCCATAACTGATGCTCCATGCTGAAAACAGGCCTTAGCATGAGACCTGGGTTCACTTCACCAGAAACCTTTTTAAAAAAAGCTAGAAACTTTTCACTAGAACCTTTTGGCTTATAAAATAAACAAATAGCTATTTAATCCACATCTTTGCTGTACAGGGAGTTTACAGAGAGAGTTGGGTTGCATGCTAAGTTCTGTCTAACCCTACACAGACAACACTGGCTGGAAATATGGCTTTTCTTCACTGCTTGTGCATGCAACAGAACATCTAGCGGCCAGGGTGAGGGATGAGGGATGCTAATCTGCTGCTGATCAGGAGAGTAGCATCTATGGTAGCGTCTAGCATTGCAAGTCAAGATCACAACCCAATTTGTCTTACTTGTTCTGTAATTGAGAAGAAAAAAGATTCCTGATACAAGGAATTCACCCTAATAAAGTTCAGAAGAAAAAAGAGGGGTGGCAAGAAAACAGAAATAATAACAAAGAGGGAGCATAAGAAGGGGTAAAAGGGATATGATTACATAACTCTAGAAAGTGCACATTTTTTGTGGATTGTCCTTAATTTTTTTTTTGATTTATTGCATACAAGGACATAAGAACTGTCCTACTGAGTTCAACACCAAAAAATTACAAGTTTTCCCTGCTGCTTATTATATACATAGCTATTGCAGTTTCTGATAGCCTTTTCATAATTAAAACATTTTATTGTATATGTTTATATTAAAATATTGTCTTTCTGTTACCATTAACCTACATATACTTCTTTATTCCATTTATATTTTCTTATTTTGGTCCTTAGGATTTCCTTTCAACAATGGATTTCATCTAAAACTTCATATTGGTTAGCAGAAATGTAAAACCACAGTTAAAAATCAATGCCTTAGGATGTACAAATGCCAGTTTGTTATGTGGTAATGCCCTGGGTGGCCTAGGATCTTGTCAGCTGTGATTTTGGGGTTGTCTACAAATATCTGGGAAGTAATGATGAACCTGTTTCTGAAACAGTTTTGGTGAGGCTGACTCTTTGTGCTCTTTATGCCACCAGCACATGAATGTCAGCATTTGTAATTGGAACCATTGCATAACATTGTGAGTGAAATTCTGTACCATACCCTTCGGAAGCAGATGGTTTTCATCATGTGCATCATGTAATATTGCAATAGTGGGTACACTTTTTAATACTGAACTAAAAAATATAATGAATCAGAAAAGACTGTTTACACATTTAGTGGTGTAGTAATAATCAGGAAAAAGGTGAAGAAGACACTATGCCTCTGGTGAAAATATATTCCAATCTAGTCACTAGATAATACTTTTATAGTCATTTGAGGACACTGTCACCTCCAGTTTACTTACAATTCTACCATTTTAACTTGAGTTTTGAATATGTAAGTGCTGTCTTCTGTTTTATGCACACACACACATGCACAGGCAGATGCATTGTTGCTTTAAAATGTCACATCCATGAAGTATCACTTGAAAAATCCTTATGACTTTAACTAAGCTGGAGAAATTTGTGCAAAAATATAAGGTCAAGAGAGCCCTGTATCCTTGTTTGCCTGCTTCAGAATGCTTCAAAGGACTTACTTGCTTACCACCAAGGCTAAGATGATGTGTCAAAACTGCTTAAGACAAGGATCAGTTTTAATGAATGTGACCTCAAACCTTCCAAGGTGTTTAGGTCTGGGAACACTTACAGTACATCTGTTATTATTTTGCTTCAGTGGAGTTTATTGTTTTAATCAGCAAAATTTCAAGAGAGATGGTATAAAAGACTTAAATTAGAAATACTAACTTATTTTCCCTGTTTACATTTCTGCAATTATGTAACTTTCTTTTTTGTGGCTGGAGTTATGAGATGTCTTGAGTTATGGCAAAACAGCACCAAAGTCAGGACTGAGTATCTTTCTGGAAGATCTTTCTTACCTGGCCAGAAATTGCAGGCCTGAAGTGGGAGTTGCTGGATGAAATTGTAATGACTGTTATACTGAAATTAAGACTACAAGGACATCATGGTCCTCTCCTGATTAAACCTGTGAATAGTTTAAAAGTTAACTTCCATGTCTACTACTGATTCTCCAAATTAGCACCTTCCTCTGAGGAAGCTACATCCACTGGAATTCTTTTGGGTGAGTTGTTGATATAACTTCTCTTATGGGAGCTCTGGTTTGGGTACCCCAAAGCAATACAACCAAGGGAATAAAATCCAATTTGAATGAGTGGTACAGAGAAGGCAGGCTTGGATATTCTGTTTCCTCCAGCTTGTAGCACCTGAGCAAGGAAACATACACTGAAGCTTGCTGGGGCCAAATCAGAACTCTAAAATTGAATGAATTTTGGCCTGTGGACCCTATTGCCTTGCCAGGAAGAGGTGTCCTGGACTATGAAAAAGAAATAATAGAAATTTAAATAATGCAACAAACTTCTAGAAAGAATATCAACCTCTCGTGTCAGAGCACCAGCAGGTCTTTCAACTAAGGCTAGGACATTCATGGGAGGTGTACTGTCGCCTTCTGCTTACAGGAGTATTTCTTCTGTTCTCCTATGACCAATCACGTGCAGCTCACTGTTGGAGATATGATACTGAACCAGCAGGATTGTAGGTCAGAGCCAGTACAGAAATCATTGTTTTTCCTAAGTCATGGTGACCTTTTTTCCTGAAGAAATCAATCAATAAACACATTTGTGCACTGTAAATGCCACTGATTCTATTTCACATTGGAACAGGGTTCAAAGCCACGGTCTCCCTTGCAGTCCCATTCACAAATCTGTGTGTGTCAGAGATCATCTGATGGCTGATAGATGCACCCAGCACATTGTGCAGCTGAGCAGTCTTGCATTTAGATTGTTGACTGCTGAGGGACAGATTTCTCAGCAGTTTGACCCTGGCTATTGAACTCTTTGCCTAGTCAGATCGAGCAGAAAGTGAACTGAAAACAGAGCGATGAAAATTCTGACCCCATTTAAATCAATAGCAAAGACCTATTGATTTCCTCAGTAGGGAGAGTTCTATCTCAGTAAAGATACAAGATGAGGATCTGTTCTATAAAAAAAATGTAGAAAAAAAAAAAGATGGGCATATGGCATATTCATCGACACCTACCTCTAACTAAAGGAACAAGGACAGACAAGACTCACCCCTCTGAATTTTCCTTTTCCTAATTTTGCTCAGCACTTAGGTACCAGATCACTAAATATTTTGTAAATACCTGCTAAGACAGAGAGGGGAAAACGAGTTCTTGCAAGTGTACAGTGGAACTCCTAGAGACATTGAAAGTACATTGGAAAGGGTTAACAACCATGTCATATAATTCTGTTTGTAAGCTTATCAAGTGCCTTCTTAAAACTAGTTAGAAACTTAAGTCCACCACCTCTGATGGAAGGCTATTCCTGAATCTCTGTATGCTGATGGCTGAACACCTTTGATTTTTCCATGCCAGTAATTCACCAGAAAATAACTAACCTCACAATAATTCCACAGAACCAGTGTAAAAACAAGTGTTACTTATTTTATCTCACTCCATGCAATGAGCATTTTGAGTCATTGTGTGTCTTATTATGTCTGTTCTGTTTTTTTCCACATAGTAGATTATGCTACTTTAAATTATCCCTTTTCTTTCTTGACGGTATTCGCTTCAAATATTTGTAGATTTTATTTCACCTACAATCCATTATTGAGTCAAGTTATCCATATTTAGCTTGTAATGTTTCCTCATAAGTAAATTCCTCTGGCCGAGTAGTTCATTACTTAGATTTCTGGCCAGCAGATGCTTTATTTCCTTTTCTGCTTCAGCATGAGGAAAAAATAAGAAAGAGCTAGGAAAGGAGAGGGGCTGGAGCAGGCTTTGGGGCTCTCTTCCTGTGTTCCCAGATCTGTCTCAGGCTTACTGGTAGAGCTGGCTGAATAGGTTTTTTTTTTCCAGGTTGGTGACTAAGCCACAATAAATAAATAAAAATAGGCCAGCTTGAACCAAGGTTTACAAAATTTCTGTGCTGACATGAACTTTTCTATTCAGAAGTTTCAGGTCAGACCATTTCAGTTTCTGAATTTTTGGTACTTTTATTTTTTTTTAACTACAGATAAATTGAAGTATATTTACAGTAACTTCTTACTTCAGAAAGAGGCATTTTGACTTGTTTTGCTGTTGTAAGTAAAGTGCTTTGAAGCCCATAGATTCTGCAGCAGGAGCAGTGGTGCTGTACTCAGATGGACAATGTTAAGTGGCCTGGAATAAAGTATTAGAATGCTGATTTACAGACCATTGTTATATATGCATTTCATAATCCAGATAAACCATCCAAGAGAGCATTGTTTTAGAATATAGTGCAAGCTTTACCTTTATAGGCAAGTTGAGAGACATGTTTGTGTTCTTGCATAGCAAATATATATTTTGTGTAACCTTTTATCCTATTTTACTAGATATATTTTCAGATGACTTTATCACACTAGAATTTTGGACAGCAGACGCTGAGCATATTAAGTCTTCCAAATCAGCTTCATTTTGATCTTTTCTTCTGGGAAACCTGGCCACTTTGCTGTTTTTGCTGGTGCTAGGTTCTGCAATTAGTGCAAGGGGTTTTCACAGAAAATGAAAAAGCGATTTGTTTCTATTAAAAAATAGTCATGGCTTAAAATTTTTAAAAGGAATCTTTTAGTTCCCTTTCTTTTCTCCTAATTTACATGATACAGCTCCAGACTCCTTGCACACCTAATTCTTCCAGCAAATATCTTTCTGTTCTGTTTCTGCTTTTAGCATCCAAGTTCCTCAAATTTCCCAATTCATCCCATTCAAGCCTGAGATTTAGGAACTTTGCAGTACTTTCTTGTTTGTAACTTGAGCTATTCAGGGTCTTATCTGGGTTCAAAAACCTCTACAAGGATCAAAATGGGTATGCATTTTTCTGTGCCTCAAAAATTTAGCATGCAATACTATGAGATCATTACCGTCTTTTTATAACTAAGCAAGAAAGTTTAAAGGGTCTATATCATCTCTGATATTTTTGGAAATAAAAAAACAGTTAAACTGAAGACATACATACATAAAAAAGACATCTTAATATCAAAGTGTCCAGCATAGTAGCAGATACCACATGCTGCAGAAATTTGCTACAATTTACATGATCCTGAAGTCTGGGAGCAAAAGACTGTGGATGGCTGTGGACCAGGAGTGGGATAGCTGACAAGGTCTTCTACGTTGGGTTATTGAAGATTGGATGGATTGTTGCATTTTTTCAAAGTACTCTTCTGAGGTAGTCTGATTCACTATAACAGGAATGTTAATGAAGAAGAGGAAAAGTTATCAATTAAAGAGGAAGAGCTGCAGAAGATTAACAAGGTAAGCAAAAGGACATAAGAAAAAATCTATGAACAGCAGACCTCAGAAATGGAAATTTTTCTAAACAGGAAGGAAAAAGTAAGGAGCTTTTAAGAGCTATTAAGAAAGGAAAAATCACAATAATGACATTTATTTTTTATTCATAGAAGAAAGTCAGTGATGTTAGTAAAAAGGCAGAAAAGGCAAAAATATTTATTAAATGAATTTATTATGAATTGAATAAAAAAGGCTAGAGATTCAAATCAGGATGATGAAAAATCTTTTACTCTAATAATGACTGAAGAGAATGTTAAACTACAGATACTGAAATTAGATATTTTGAAATAGCTAACTGTTTAAAGAGAGCTAGCTGTCTGAACTGTTACTACTGATTTTTGATAAGTCTTGCCACAACAGGGAAGTTTCAGAGGGATGGAGGAAAGTTACTGTCATATCAGGTATTTCTAAGTGTATTGGCCTGACCTTGATTCCGGGAATATGGAGAATGGGATTCCACAAAGGAAAAACTGAAGAAGGGTGATATAATTACTGCCAATCACAATAACTTTATGGATAACATATCAAACTAACTTGATTTTTTCATTAATTTATAAATTGTTTGATAMAGATAAGTGCTATCATAAGGTATTTATATTCTACAAGGAATTTGATTTGAGATCACACCACATTTTGAAGAAAAAAAATCCTAGAACAATATAAAACAGTTCATATAATCTGTATACAATTAAATTAACAAGAGTTTTAACAATGTAATTGGAAACAGGCATATCATCATTAAGACTGTGTATTTATCTCTACGGAGCCCTGTAGAAAAAAGTCCTTGGTCTTTCTTCATTTTAAAATTTGTATTCGTGGCTTGAGTGAAGATCTAAAACCGTTCTTAAAAAAGGATAGAAAGCACATAAAGACCAGGGGAGAGCTAAACAACGACACAGAGACATCACTGGGGATGGGATTTGTCTTACATCCCATCGTTAGCCACCATAAAGTCAGGTGTGTAATCTATTCTGCTTGTCCAGTCTTGTAGAGTCAATGAAGAGTTGTTGCCACCTCCAGGGGACAATTCATCCCATGTCATTATCTCAAATAGATGAGAGGAAGTGTCCTCTGGAACCTTTGACTTTCCAATGACTCTAAAAGGAGCCCATGTGGCTAGTTTAAACTACAGACCAGAATTTTAGGTGGTTGAAGGTAAGAGAGATGAATCTTGACCTGATACAGGCCTATTTGTATCACTTAGTAAATCAAGAACAAGCAAATAATATGAGCTTTAACATGACCAGCTGTACTGCTGTATACCTGAAAACATAGGTAGAGGAGAAGTAATTGCATTTTGTAAATAGGGACTCTGTAAGACTTGGGGGCAATGGTCATCTAAATAATGAGAAATCATGGTTAAAACAACTATGTGAAAATGAGTATATTGCCAGAAAAAAAGAATCAGGTGGGGATCACCTTTTTGCCTCTGTAGCTGACTCTGACATGATAGATGTTGGGATACAGAGCTCAGTTCTGGTGTCTAATCTTCAAGAAGTGTATTGAAAAATTGGAGAGGGAGAATCACAGAATCTGGAATAATTGGGGTTGGAAGGGACCGCAGGAAAGATTAGAGGATTACAAAACAATTCAAGAAGCGCAACCTATTGAATTTATTGGATATAACCATCAAACGTGGCTTGGTCACTGTCTCTGAAGTACTTGCATTGTGAAACACAGATCTGATAACAAATGAGGTCTTCAAACAGTCATACAGTATGAATCAGGTGATAACAAGTGAAGCGAAACAGAGTTCAGGCTTAAGATTCATGTTTTCAGCAGTGAAAGAAATTAACCATTAGATCAGTTTAGAAGGCATTGTGATGAATTCTCCATTGCAAGCAATATTTTTAAAATCAAGGCTGGAGATATAAGTTTGATTTCATGTAGAAACTATGTTTACATGATCATGCTAATTGTGTTTGTCTGTTTGTCTGTGTGTACTCTGCTCAGTTTCAAACCTATTGGCTAACTTCCAGTCAGTTTGACAGGAAGGCAACATTCTCATAATGTTCTGAAAGAAGGCAGCCTAAAGGAGGAGATCCTGGATGAGTCATGGGTTCACATATTTTTATAACCAAAGAATCCACATGGCTGTTAAATTCTCTCACTGCTAGAAATGTGAGTGTTAAGCCTGGTCTGAATGTATTTAATTTTGCTTTCTAACACTTGATTCATACTGTGTGATTATTACTCTAAAGATAGTGCATCCTTAAAGGAGAAACTCTAATCAGAGTTCAAAACTACTAGGACAGCTAACTCAACCAATCAGCCAAGAGACTCAGATTCATAGGGAACCTACTTCATCCATTCTGGTACTGATGGAATGACTTCTTCTAAATGACAGAATCTAACTCAAGTACAGCTATTGGAAATGAAAAAGTCATAAAAATGGGAAAACATATGGCTTCTGTTAAAGAGAAAATCAGACTGGATGACCACAGAGGTATTTTGTGGCCATGATATCTGTAAGTACTAAGCAAACATAAGCTTTTCTGTTTATTCACCAACAAAAACAGATGTTATTCTGTTTGGCATAGTGACTTCAGCATTTTCTAAGGCTTTTTGACAATCAGTGATTGAGTTAAAAGGTGTTAAGCTCTGAAGGAGCTTGTTGGATAAAATGGCCTGGGACAGCTTAGACATTTTTATTATTATTAGGGAAGTCCTCTCCAATTCACTCAATCTTCTTAGAAAACCAGGCCCAAGAATGATCAGGACTGAAATCTGTATTGTGCCCATGGGACTAGTCAGTTCATTGGGATGCTTTTGGTGTGATGACAGCTAAGGAAAAGTTTTCCTTTGCCCTTTCTCATGCTACTGACAGGTAGATTCAAGGTGGTTTTGGTACCATAGGCCATCCTGTCTAGCCTTTGTTACTTGTTTGTCTGAATGCATCAGTGAACTGTGGGGATATTTTTGGTTTGTGGAAGAAAGGACGGCAAGGGGACAAGGCATTACTGCTTGAGGTCATTGGTGATTATGGGGTTCTCCCAGCTTGTTAGCCTATTGGCCTTGTGATTGACTGGCTTATCCTCTATGGGTGTGCTGAAAAATGAAACTTTTTCCCAGATTGTTACATTTCTTTATGTTCGCTTCCTGGGTAGAATGGATGTAAGACTGCAGAATTGACCTTGATCAGAACTGGGAAGAACCTCTTATGTCCTCAGTGTTCAGTCGAGCCAGTCTACCTGTGTGAAATCATCATTACTATGTGGGAAGGCATGGCAAAATATTCTTCGGATTTGCCTGTGAGAGTACAAATGCTGTGAAGAGCCTGCCAGGCAGGGCAAGAAATCTGGCTGGAAAGGGATGGATTTTTCTCTGGGAAGTCTGTGGACAATGGGGCAAGGGCTGATCAATTCTTGGTTGATTTATTTCTTCTCTTAATGTGTTATATGGAGAGTCAGAGGATAAGAAAATATGCTAAAAGTTAAAAAGTTAAGTTAAAAAGTTGAAAGGTTAAAAAGTTAAGAAAATACATGCTAAAAATAAGAATAAAAATTGAAACAGACAGGAAGGGGACTGAGGATCGGGAGACAATAGTGAAGGAACCAGGCAAGATGGTAATGCACATGTAGGGACTGTAGCTAGAAAAAAGATGGCATGGCTGGGAACTTCCTTTCTTCTTGGCAATTCCTCGCTGCTGTCACAGCACTTTTGTGCTACTGACAGGAAGGGTAATTTAAAGCAAACAGCTTATGTTGGAATATCAGATCAGCACGTCACTACCTTGGGAGTGGCACATTGCAAATTTGGCCTGAAGCTCCCTTTTCACGTTTCCTATGTTGTGTAATATGCTTTGTAGTTCTAGCCAAAGGTCTAGGGCTCTACATGTGTACCATCAAGAGACCATAATGATTCATACCAGGGATTCATGAATGCAGACATGTTTTATATATACATATCTTTTCTATAAATGAGTCAATTGTATACTTCCTTTTAAGTATGTAGCATTGTTCTCAGAAAGACACAATTACGCATAGTGTCCCCAATTCTACCCATATTTATTCAACATTAGCTAGTAATTGTCTTGAAAATTGTATTTGAAAAGCATTGCATAAAAACAATAAGATTATGGGTCAGAGTTAAGGTTTTGGCAGTGAAATCACAGGTGAGAGAGTAATAAGTATGGGACAGTGGCACTCAGCATATCTTTTCTGTTTTTATTTTCATTGAAGTAACATCAAGGGCAGGTGTCCTCTTTGTTTTTGGCACAAACAGAGGGGTACCTCTGTTTTTTCGATGTTGACCTTTTGCTGTACAGCACAAGTAATATCTCTTTCCTTATTTTCTAAGTAGCTGCTACACTTGTATGTACTGCGAAGATAAAGAAGAAAACCGCTTTAAGGGCTGAAGCTGTGAAGGAAAGTTTCTCCAAGAAATATTTCTCATCACGTCCATGAGCTATTAAATCACTATAAAGGCATTGCTGATTTGATTTCCTCTACATAAACAAGTTGTGGTAGTCTTTAAAGATCTCAGCTAAGGCTTGAACAGGTTCAGCTCGCAATAAGTCGGCTGAAAGCATTAAGTTAATTAATCTTATTTAAAAATCAGTGAAACAGAAGTTAATTAAAATGTAAACAATAGTCTGCATTGTTACTGACAACTTTAGAAAAAAGAATCTTTGAAATTATTTGTGTAATGGATTTTACCTGACTGCCCTCAGTGGAGAGTGTGGTTTTGCAGCAGATCACATTACTGAACTAGCTTTTCTTTCACTTTTAAATGAAATATATTCTTTGCTTCTCCCAGTGCAGTGCAGCTGCACAAACTGGAGCCAGTCAAAGGCTGTCAGAGCCATGCTTGCAGGGAGGCACTGGCTACCAGGAGACTCTTAGACATGAAATGCGGCAGAGAATGGCTGGAGTCCCCGAAGCAACCAGAATGTGGTGTGTCTGAGAGCACCAGGAAGAGAGAAACAGATGACCTAGAAAGTAAGAAGGCATAAAAAAATGTCAGTCAGTGAGAAATGATTAACACCCAGCCAGTTTATGCCAAGGACAGAGGGTTCTCTAATACATTCTTGTGCAGTCCTGGCTGTCAGCTGAAACATGCCAAGGAACAGAAGCAATCCTATATATGGGCCTGATCCAGAACTAAGTGAATTGAATGAAAAGATTCAAGGGGTTAGAATTGGGCCCCAATTAAAGGATTAAGTAAGAAAATGCTATAGCATTTCCCTTAGTTTGTGGTTTTCAGGGTTAATCTTGTTATTCCTGCTCTTAAGAAAAAAAAAAAGAAGAAGAAAAAGAAAGGATGTGCCAAATAGGTGGGGCAAACAAATTCTGGAATTTATAAGCCTGAGGGGGGGAAAAGAACCTTGCCAAATTATCTTCCTGCCTCAGTGATGACTTATTTAGTAAATATCTGTCTTCTAATTCAGTATAAGCCCAAAACATCTATGAAGGCAACAAAAGTCAAATTAAAACAGAAAGCCCTACAGTAGTAAAAATAACATATGACCAGTCATGAGGATAACAATGGATTTTATGTTTGGCTCCTTTCTTTTGCTAGTTAGGAAGCCAACATTGATTAACAGGGTATGTTATGCATATTACCTGAAATGGTCTTCTGTACCATACTGAAAACTGTGAGGGCAAAAACTGTGAGTGACCGCTGTTTTTGTTCTTCACACAGAAAAGTGGGGTTTTCAGTAAAAATATAAATGGATTCATGGAACAGTTTTATTCCCCAGTGTCTTACTAATGATGATGTTTTGGAACTGCAAGTAAGAAATCAACCTTAGGGATTTTCTGCAACAAAAACATGTCATTATATGCAAGAAAGGGTATGTTCTCATAGACTATTTTTTTCTCTACTACACACACTGACATCACTTGTTTGTTTACATTCTGTTGCTTCAAGGTACAGTGCATAAAGGTATTTGTAATAAACCATTATTGTTATCAAACCATCACTGTCACTATTAATATTCATTCTGCTGCACAGGAATGAGAGCAAAGAGTAGAGAAGTTCAGTGACTTCGTGAACAAAACTGTAATCCCCAAGACAAATTTCCTTGCTGTGTGGTTGCAAATGACATTTTGGTTGTAGCATAACCTGTCACAGTCAACATAGCATTACTGACCCAAATATAGTTCAGAGAGCAAGCCAACAAGTGTGCAGGCTCATTCACTCCTAGACCTTGAGTCGTTATAGTAAGCAGAGCAATTGCGTAAGTAAACACTAGAACACAACCAACTTCCTGCCAATTCTGTGAAACCTAAATCATGGTTCAGTCCTGTCATTCTCATACCCCTTTTGTTTGCATTCCTAGAGAAATTGCTGTGACCAGTTTTTGTTAGCACACATGTCTCAGGAGGAGGTTTTATTTGGATATGAAGGTGAGTGAACAAGACTGCTCATTCAGATGGCTCTGGCCTTAGCGTCCCGCTCAGGCAGCCATTCGTGATTTTTGACTCAGGGCATCAGTAGTGCTAAGACCATTGGAGAGAGAGAAGGGCAGAGACGCTCAGCCTAACTGCCTATGTGGCCAAGTGACTGTGGGGCACAAACCACAGTAATGAGGAAAGGCTGGCAGGCCTTTCAAAGAGGATTCGCAAGGTAACAGAAATACATTTTATCACTGCAGAATTTGGGGTGAGGAATGTACAACTTGGACGTGTATTAAGAGGAGACTTTCCTGCCTGAAGGATCACCTATATACCTGGCATAAAGTCAGGTTTTTGGGTGTCCACTGGCAACACCAAAGCTGTAGTACTAAAGATGAGCCATCAAGTCCTTCCTACCTTGAGGGAGAAACATCTTCTCTGCAAGCCACAATGTATGGTGCTTCCTCTCCTGAAAGGARAAGTGGATTTGCACAGTGCATGTGCTTGTATATGGAACATCACAGCTGTGGAAGAACAATATAAAGAATTAGAGTGTTCTAGTGCAAATAGCTCTTCCCTCCATTTACCTCAACCTGACCTTTTTTGCAAAGAACTTGTAGAAGGAGGAAGAAGGTAAGTGAGAGGATAGGCAAAGAAGGAACAGCTCACATGTTTGAAGTTCAAATGCATGGAGCCTAAAGGTTTCCCAAAGCAAGTTACATTTAAAAGGACTTTTTCCCATCTCCAGTCCTGACATAAAAATTTTCTCTAGCTGAATTCAACAACATTTCCCTTCAGCTGAGTTCTCCAGAAATGCCTGCAGTGAGGGCAGGCACCTGTGCGAGCCATTCTGCTAAAGAGAATAAGAGTTTAGCCCTGGTTCTGCTGATGACTGTCCAGGGCAAGTATACTAAACAATATGTGTATGTATATATTGTAACAATATATAGGTATATATGTGTATAACATGTACTGTATAATGTCTTTATTAATGACCTGGATGATGGGATGGAGTGCATTCACAAGAAGTTCAGAGATTGCACCAAACTGGGGAAAGTGGTTGATATGCTGGAGGCTAGGGCTGCTATTCAGAGGGGCATCGATGTGCTGGAGAAATGGGGTGACAAATAAAAACAAATTCAACATCTTGTATCTGGGGGGGAATAACCCCATGCAACAGCTCAGGCTGGGGACTGACTGGGCAGAAAGCAGCTTTGCAGAAAAAGACATAGGAGTCCCGGTAGGCAACAAGCTGAACATGATGCAGCAATGTGCCCTTGCAGCACTGAAGGCAAACTGCATCCTGGGCTGCATGAGCAAGAGTAGCAAGCAGGTCGAGGAAAGTCATTGTTCAGCTGTATTTGGAACTTGTGAGACTACATCTGGAGTACTGTGTCCAGTTTGAGTTCCTCAGGACAAGAAAGACTCCAATAAATTTGAGTGTGGAGGCCACCAAGATGGGCAGGGGTCTGGAGCACAGGACAGACAAGGAGAGGCTGAGGGAAAAGATCTTCTGCCTTCAAAAGAGAAGGCAAAAGACCTTACTGATGTCTTCAACCACTTCATGGGAGACTGTAGAGAAGATGGACCCAGGCTCTTCTCGGAGGTGCACAGTGAGAGCACGAGGCACAACGGACATAAGTTGCGACACAGAAATATTCCTATTGGGTATTAGGAACAAAATTTCACCATGTGAGTGGTCAAACACTGGCACAGGTTGCCCAGAGAGGTTGTGAACTCTGCATTCTGGGAGGTGTTCAAGACTCAACTGTATGCAGCCCTAAGCAATCTGATCTATCTGACCCTGCTTTGAGCAAGGAGTTGAATTAGATGACCTTTGGAGGTCCCTTCCAAGCTAAATTATTCTGTGATCTGTGATACTGTGATCAGTGTTATACAGGTTGGTTAGTGTGGGATTAATGTGCAGAAGTCACTCATGGAGCTGAGTAAAGAACAAATGCTTGTGCTGAATTCTTTATACCAAACAAAGAACTATGCTAAACTCATTTCTATATAGATCAACTTGCAAAAACTGCCTTTAATAATAATTATAATGATAATAATAATATATCCTTTATATAGGATATAGTGTATGTCCACTATTGTGATACAGAGAGACTGCTTCACTTCAAAGAAAACTGTTGTGATAAGTTACACTATCTTAGCTGGCTAAATGAATATTTGGTAAAGGGAAATACAGCACAGCTCTCTTACAGGAGTTAGCTGCTCACTACAAAATAAGATTGTCTTAATCTTAAGTCTTTTTTTTGTCTACAAAAATTGATTTTCCATCTCAATTGTGCAGATACATATGTGTGTAGTAAAATTTGCTTTCACTGAAATCAATCTGGCTACTTATGATAGCAAATTAAAAAAAACCTTGTAAGTAAAGATTCTTTAGGAAAGGACATGCCCTTTATATTTGCCCACAGAGCTTAACACACAGGGTCCAGGATGTGAGCAGTACCTCTGCTGCAATCCAAGTGATAACTGGATTAAATAGAGAAAAGAGAAGTGAATGGAAAGTTTTAAAAACACCAGCAAGCTATATTCAGACATATAATTTTGATATTCTCTTTAAAACAATAAAGGAATGACATATCAGAGAACATTACATAGAACTTGTACACTACAATATGTAACACAACACAATAGATAACACTTTAATATTTTTCCTCTATCACTTTCTTCAAACATGTTGGTCAAGAGAGCAGACAGAGATGGGAGCAGGAAGTATTATCCTACTTTTCTGAAGGCAGAACAACCAACAACTCTGCAGGTGTAGCTCAAAGACATAAAGATACTAATTACCTCTGGATCTTGAAGTCCCCGGAGCTCTGTAAAAAATGATTTTTTCATTCAACAGCTGAACTGAAAAATCTGAAAACAAAATTAACATGAGGTCAATTCATTTTGAAAAATTTCTCTTGTTTAATAACCAAAATTTTTTAAAAAAGAAGCTTTTCTCAGTGGACTACAATACTTGGCCCTAAATTAAATTGTCTAATTCTTGAAAACTTAGTTAATTATACTAAAATTTAATATAAATGAAGCACCAGAAGAATTGTTTCATTTTATAATAAAATATTTAAGAAAATTCTTTTTCTTATTTTTCCTTTTTTTGGGGGCTCACTATCTGCTAAATTCAACACAAATTTAGAAATTTTGTTTGTCAATCCCAAACTGTTCTTTTCTGTGAAGAAATAAATTACACCAAAATTGTTGCTTAGCCTTTGTTCAGTCTCTGCATTTTCAGCCTTTTTTTTCAGCTGAGCTGACAACAGCCAGTGAATAAACCTGCATGAGAGAGCTATTTTACTGTCATTTCTGTATCTAATAGAGGGAATGAAAGTTAGTTAGGCGGATCTGATTTATGGTCTTGACATGTGATTGAGTGTAAATAACCAGAAGAGTGCTGGAGAGAGCCTTTTGGCTTTAGCTCATATACCTGATCCAAACTATTCCAAACTTTTAAAATGGGCTTTTATTCTCATGTAGAGATGCTTTCCTGTAAGACTTCTGGCTCTGGTCCAGAAAGAATCAGAAATACAACAGCCAAGAGAAAAAATGTCTTGAATACTCCAAAGTATGAGATAAAGACTAGTTTCAGAGCAGATTAAAAAAAGGATGAATTTTCCATCTATGGATGAACAGGACACCAGATGGAGTTTGCATTTCTTACTTGGGCAGACCAAAGGGAATGTTTCCTAAATACAGAATGTGTATCAAATACAACACCAGGCCCTGAGTAGGATGGGTAATGTGTATGTAAAAGGAATTAAAAAATATCTTAGAAATACAAGGCCAAGACACAGTCTCTCAGTGGATGCAATCATATGCAAAGCTCAAAGTGAAAATCAAGCAATTGTTTAGAGACACATGTCTGGTACCACAGCAGTTAGCCTGTGATTCAGGAGCCAGACTAGGATTTCATTGCTGCAGCTACACAGATCATTCTGTTTCTCTGTTGTCTTTATTCCAGTTCTTGTCTTGTCCTTACCTAAAGCCCTCCTGGTCTATTCTGCCATTCCTTTTCATAAAGCAAACATGTAGAGGAGAACTCCTACTCTTCAAGGTTTCTGTGATGAGTTGGACGAGTTGTGAGTTCTGCTTCACATTGAAGACATTCTGCACATTCTTGTCACACGTCAGACTTCATGTGTGCCTTCTTTTATGTTCTGTAATCTTTATGTCAGATTGAAACCCCAACAAGTGATACAAGAGATAACAACATTAAATCTGGATGATTTTCCATGCATACAGAGAGCTGGTTATGATCCAGCACAAATCTGAATCTGGGGTGGAACAATTTAGTGATGGACAGTCTTGTGGAGCACCTCAGATACCTCATGAGATCATTGGGTTACAAGACGAGGATGGCTGGATGCTATCAAAGAGACAGTCTTTCACAGACCATACAAGCAAAGTTTGAACATGCAAATGGAAGGGCAAGAGTGGAGAAGAAGCCATACGGTTAGAGAGCTATTTAGATTAACTGTCAAAAGGAGGGTGAGCTGGGAGAGGAAGAACCCTAATTCCTTAACAAACTGCACCTCAGCTCAAAGAGTAATGGAAGAGTGACAAGGATGCAGGGAGTGTGTGCTGGTGTCAGTTTTGCCCACATCTGGGCAGTTGTTTCTCTAGGCAAAGAGCGTACTCCTCAAAGTTTTTATTTCCTTTAAACTGCTCCATGTCTCTGTAAACAAAAGCATTTCCCCGGCTGATGTGGCACACTCACACTAGAAACTGGAGGGGAAACACCAACCTCAAGGGCCTAGGACAGCTGTGATGTGAGGCTGCCATTTCTGTGAGGAGGTGACAGTCAAAGACCAGAGAAAGAAGCAGGGAGGTCGAAGAAACTGGCAAGAAGCAGCTACCCAGGCCTAGCGAAGGTGAGGAGCATCTAGGCCTGCCTTGGTAGGACTCCAACATTGCAAATGGTGAGCATCCAGCATAGAAAGCTTGTCCTGGCCTGTGTGACTGTATGGTAGCACTTTGGGACACTGAAGTATTGGAATGTGAGGACTGTGAAAAAATGCCTTATGAGGGGGTTGGGGGTACGTGCTGTGGCAATGGAGACAGTCAAACAAGCATTACAGTGTCATATGACCTGGAGCATACATGCAGTGCTGAGTGGGTTTAGGGAAAAATGCATGCATCCCATTGGCCCTGCTGCTAAATCCATGCCTGTCTGCAAGGACATTGAATTTTATACACTTAAGCCAAAAGCAAAGAGTATTTCTCAGACAATATTTGATAGGCATCAGGAATGATAAATAGGTAAGGAAAGACCAGCTTCTGAGCTTGTCAGTACAATGAAGACCACACTGACACCTCTCACTGGAACAGAAAGTTGGAAACAATACAAGATGTTTTTTCCATGTTGCAGATGATGGTAAAGTGCTCTGTGATGCCCGTAGCACTTATCTTCCTCATAGCCTGCATTAGTAGGGACACTAAAAAGATTCGAGGATGAAGATCATGAATTTTTTCTTTTGATTTATTATTAGGAAATAAGAGAATGTGTAAATGCTGAGAGTTGAGAGAGAAAACTTCTTAGGACAGACATTTTGGCTGAAGAAACTCTTTGCCTACCCTTCCCCCCAAAAATGAGGGATGGGTGAAAGGGGAGGATGTCAGAACTCCGCTGAATGAAAGGAGACAAAGGAGAGTGAGGAAGGTTGTTAAGCTTCCACTGGATGGAAGAAAATCCCCAGACAGGTGCAATTCAGCTGCCTGGGAAAAACCTGAAAAAAGAATATAAGTTTTCCTTCAGTCTATAGCTTTCAGTCAGCCAGCCCCTCTGTAACTGAACCTGAGGGGGCTAGGGAAGGCAGTGCAGCAGCTGGAAATGAGAAGGGACTTTATGTAAAGGGTGGGTGGATCTCAGTTTAGACAGGGTAGCATAGTGCCAGTATGGTCTGTGTAGAAATACTATTGTTTTGCAGCTGCATGAGTGAATCAGAAATAGAGGGGTAATCTGAACTTTCCCTAAAAGGTTATCTGTGCAGCAGAATTACCTGGAAAGAGGTTTGTGCAATGCATTTGGGAATGGACCCATAATACATTCCTAAAACTGAAGCTCTTATTCTTGGGGTATGTGGACCTGTTTGTATATGTCAGCTTGCCTGTAAACAAATAGGTTACCTGTGACAGACCTCTCCATYGTCTACATAGTGAATGAACAAAACATGAGTTATGATGATACTAAGAGTTAATTCACATTAAAATCTGAATCCCCATGCCTTCCTCAAACTCTTCCTATGGCCTTAACTTTCTGGAGCTAGCTGGCTATCACATGCCAGTCAGACACTTTCCAGCATGAGTCACTCTGGTTTCCAAATTTGTCTTTCCCAAATAAAAGTGAAAAATTCCAAATGTCTTACATTTTACTATAGAAAAAGGGGATGGAACATCAAATGCGTATAGTCGAAGAATTGTTTTCTATTTCCTTTTACATCCCTCGTCTAGACAAGAGGTACTATGATGAACCCGGTTTTTGCTGCCAATACCAACAGCACTTTGTGGTCTCGTTACCTCACATCTGGCTAATTCCCAAGGACAGTCATAGCTAACGAGTAGCCCTTTCAATGGTCATTCCAGCAATTCATTTGGGCTACCCTTTCAAACAACATGGAGAATTCTTAAGAGAGAGAAGGTCTTTTGTCCTGGGCAATGTTTCACTCGCTGTGCTTAAATGAGAAGGGCAGTCAGGCTGTAAAGATTTATATAAATGAGAGCATTGTACACTCAAAAGGAGATTGGTATGTTTGATCTCAGCTGTTATTGATTTACCTTTTCCACACGATAACATTCATTAGGCAGGATAAGTAAAGGCTGGTGTGTTCCATTTAAATTATCAACAGTTAAAATACAGACATTACCCAGGGTGGAGCTTCAGTCTAGTTTCAGTGGGCTGAGGTGTGAAAACATTTTCCTATCAAGCCATTACGTGGGATGACTTATGACTTTTTTGCCTCCCTTCCTGTCTCTTCCCTCTGCCCCTTTTTATTTTATTTTTTTTTACCTCTTTTTCATTGTTGCTGAATATTTGTGTTTCTGCTTAAAAGAACCATGCATGCCACTTGAAATTTCCTGGGGACTTCAGCACTTTGTTGCTCTCTTGTAATATGTAAAGCACAGCAGTGCTGGTAAGCCACTGATCTTTACTTTTTGCCTGATGCATTCAGAGATTGGTGTACCCCAAGGTTCATACCCCAGCAGATGAGTCAATCATCTCCCCTCTTTCCACTCAATGTAGACATAATGTAAGAAGACTGTTGTGTTATGTTTTCCCAGAGGAACAAATACTTCCAGAATACATGTCTCTTATTTTAGAGGTGAGCAAAAACTAGCAGTAACAACAACAAAGAACAAAAATAATATCTCCTCCAAAGTCACTTCTTCCTTACTATTGGCTTCAAAGGAGCCTAGAGTGACTTACTCAGATTTAGATGTGTAACTGGAAATTTCCAAAGCTAAGTGAGATGAATACTATACCCAATATTTTGATTTTTCAATTGAATGAATGGGTAYGTTTCTAAATGTTCTTTCCTTTCATTGGATAATGTTTTAAAAATATTAAAAAGTGCCCATAATAAAACTCAAGTGCTTCATGTTAGATGAATTGACCCGCAATGCATTTTCTTCTTGCTTATCTCTTTGCTGAAACACCAGAATCTAAAATTTGCTTGCACATACCTGCAGGCACATTTGTGAAAAGACTCGATTTTAATTTTCAGATACGCTGAGTGTCCACAGCTCCTGTTAATTTTTGCTGGAGAGATGAATACTCACTTCTACAGAACATCCACCCCAGTGTTTCTCAGACGTGGAAAATGTTTGAATGTGAGAAGAGTTGACCCTTTACATCCCTGGCATATATGATTACTTTGACATTGTAGGGATACCTTAGCTGTTAACATCAGCTTAAGAATTTGAATACAGACATGTTTCATTGGACCTGTGGAAAGTAATACACAGTGTGTGCTGCATAATGTAGCTGGTGTCTGAAAGTGGTAAAATGATACAGGATTGTAAAAAATTACAAGCAATGACTTGTACTTTGACTTGTATTTAGAGCTGCAGATACTGCAGGCACAACCTACTCTTGATTATTTTGCCAGATAAAGAGATGGAAGAGCTTATAATAAGGATTTGCACTGATAAAAAACCCCAAGCTTATTTGAATGTACTTTATAAAAAGATGCCATTAGAAACACATTCTTTCCTTGTCTTAAGAGGGGGCAAAAACTCACAGACACTCCCTGCCAGGTTCCTTTTCTTATTTGTCTGCTCTTATAGCTTCTTTTCTCATTATTCTTGGCACTGAGGTAAAGAACTGGTGACACCAAATTCTCCCTCAGTTGTGCTTCCAATTTGTCAGGCAGAACCAGACAGCAACAGCTATTTTATACGAGAAAAATTATAATAGCATGCACAGGCATGAAAGTGGTAGTCAGGTATCATGGCAGTTAATGAGCTCATTATATATATATACACACACACACGCGCGCGCACACGCGCCCACGCATACCTGTATATATAGCACTCCATGTGATTCAGATAGGTTTGGGGGCAGGGAGACACCCACCATTCTGGTCATCTTGCGTGAACTCCCCTAGTTCTCAGGCCACAGAAACTAGGAATTTCTGTGTCAGGTCCATGCAACTACTATCTGAGCTTTGATTTAAAAGCTTCAAGATAGGAGAATCCATCACATCCGTAGATACACTATTCTAATGTAAACTATTGTGTGCCTGATTTCAAGTAGAATATGTCATTTATATTTCATGAGGACATTTTCTGCTTGATTAATACGTTTGTGATCAGAAATTTCTGCAGAGGTGAACATTTGTACATGGAAATAATATCACCTATTAGTGGTCTATGGGATCTAGTCTCCAAGAAGTAGGATGTATCCTGGAAGATGTTGTAAATTTTTTTTGTGATTAAAGGGAAATATGGGAGAAATGTAATGGCATGATTTTTAGAACTTACCATCTTGTATTGTCTGATAAATATGCCATAAGACGTGCCTGAGATTGACAATCAAAATTGCTTTAGACTAAGGGAATGAATGGCCAGAGTAAGAGTCCTTTAATCAGTGAGGACTAGTGTTTATAGGAGATGGTAAGAATTTTATTTGAGGAAGCAATGGCATGAGGATAAAGAAGTAAATATTCAATATCTTTATTGGTGATACATGCCATATACATCTTTTAGCACTGGCAATGAAAGATTTGAGCAGGACTGGACATGCTCTGGGTTTGATTTTTGTCTCAGGCAGAATAGCTCCAGAGAAAGACAACCTCTTTGATGATTTTCCCATAATGTCCTATATGCTTTGTTGCTCATGTCTTAGCCTAGGTGCTACATGTTTTTTAGGAAGAGCATCAGGGAGAAAGTTTTGCAGTCTTCTTGCCACTGAAGCTTTTTGATCTTGTTACCTAAAAAGCAGGACAGACACAAGATGATGAAGACCTGGAGACCTACTGCTGCTTCACCCCAGTGAGGTGAGGCAGGTTTTCAGCGGCTTTGACTGATCGACCAGAAACTATGGCTTGTTCTTTTGTGGACTTGTTTTCCCAACAGGTCAATTTTTGCCAACCTTTTCCTTGTCCTTTTGGCGTCTGATATTTTAAAGTCACATACTGTGTTGTTTTCATTTGTGCTGGAGAAAGTTTTTATCAAGCAGTATGGCACCTGTAGATTTTTGCACCCAGATTAACCTCCTGCATTCAGTTATTATGAGATGAAACACAGTCTTATTAGGGTGAATGGTGTTTTRTCTGTCCCTCCTGCAGTGCACAGGGGAAGCAGGGAGGGGTGTTTTCTGTCTGGGGAACTATTTATTTCTGTTGAGCCTCTGTCACATATGTTGTGCAATTGCCTTTCTGGCCTTCCTCCCCCTTTTCCAGTGTGTACTTCAGTGGAAGTCTTGGCACATACTGAAAATGTGACGGTGCTTATTACTCATGAGCATATTGTCTGACTTTTGACTGAATGTCAGCCCTTCTTTTATCAGGTTCCTTCTGCTTGAATTAATTAGGGGAGGAGTGACATACTTCTCTTTGGGCCTTGGCTGGCCTTTAGCCCTGTATCTTTGCAGGGAGGTTTATCATGCAATTAAACTGGCATTAAGTCATGAGGAACTCGGAGGGAGCAGTGCAAGGAGATCAAGATCTTACCAGTCCTGTGAGCAGAAACGTTTGGTTTAGGCTACAGACTCTGCTGTGGTGCAGACCCCTCCGCTCTGATGTGCAGGGCATGCTGGCGAGGCACTCTTCCTGGAGCTCGAGTTCTGGGTCCATTTGTGCCTGTTTACTATCAGTATGCCTCTGTTTTGCCCTTTTGGGCCATGCAAAGGATTTTTCCTATGTTTCTTATGTGTTCTAAGCTGCATTGACTACTGGTTTTGTTTCAGGATGTTTCTTTTATTTGCTCTCAGTTTTTCTCAATTTGGGTTTATTTTTACTTTTAAGTAAAGACCAGACCAGGTACAGCCTCCAGTGGTTCCCCTGATGCCTGGTACTAGAGTCCAGGCCCACATCCTGTCCCTTCCGGTATATTTTTACTTTGCTCTGGAGTCACATAGACCAACAGGGCATGCTGGGATGAGGCCAGGCATTTCCCTCCATGCCTTTTCCTCTCTTCATTCATCTTATCCTTTCTTCCCATTCCGTTTCCCCTTCAGGAACATACACTGCAGGTTTAGAAATAGCCGTGGTTATTCTTAAAAATGATATTTTAGATCAAGCAAAACTAGCTGTTTTGGAAAGCTGTCAGTGTACATTGCTTCCCACTAGCATTGCTGTAGGTTGTATTTAGTTCAGATAGTTAACTTTTATATATGACTAGTATTGATTTATTAAATAGTGGGTTCCTGTGAATATTCCATTGCATATAGGCAACTGGGCTTGAAGTGGTAATTCTTCCTAAATTTCTGCTTTTTCTCGTTTCCCATGTGTTTTCTATAGTGTTGTGGGTTAGCATTTTAAAAATAAAATTTCATCTCTTTCTCTGTTTCAGGTTTTTCTGACAGCCAAGTATACATGTCTGTGTATATAAGTGCTGGTACACACCCGTACATAGACAGGATTATGGCAGAGGTGGTGGGTGAAACACATGTTCTGGTCCATTGGGTCTGTCACTGGTGTGTTTTTGTACACTGTATCTTTTTGTTTTTAATCTCAGGCAAGCTCGTTTCTTCTCATTTCATGGTTTCTTTGAGCTGGGAAAATTTGGGAAAGGGCTTCACACATCTAGGCGATCTAATACCCCAATAAAAATATCTTATTTGCTGTCATGATGATACTAGCCAGGCAGTGGGAAAAAGGCTTTCATAGTTCTCATTCTCAATAAAAAAAGAATTTTAACCAAAACCAACACCATAGTAAATCTGGTAAATAAATCCTGTTCTAAACAAGGCCAGCGTTAAAGCTGCTGATCATTTATTCTGCTTCTCTAACCTAGCAGTTAATTTGTTAATAGCTTTTTCTGCTCTCTAAGGTTAGTATCAAATGACTGCAGAACCTGGGTCATTCTGTACTTCTGGCCCCAAAATGTCATTTTTATTCTAACAGTGCTTGACTGTCATTCTCCCAGTTTCCTGTCCTTGCTAAATCAAACTTTTATTTTGTTCCTAAGCCCATAAAACTTAGACTCATCCCTGACCCCAGATGTTCCTTTCTCTCCTTCATCTCCCTCATCCCTAAGTCCACCTGTCACTACCACAGTAACATTGCCAGAATTTGACTTCTCTTTTTCTCTGCCTCGCTTGAATACTTTAATCAAGTCACAGCTCATTGTTCCAATGGCCTGTTATTATGGTTCTTCCTAAATCCTTTCCTTCTAATCTTCAGAAATGAAGCTGGCTGAACCATGAAAAAAAGGAAGTCCAGACTTCCGTCTGGTATAAATCAGTGCAACTTCAGTGATTCTGTTGTTGGCACTAGAATGATGCTGATTTTACACCAGCCTAGAATATCTGATCCAGAATTTGTAACAATTTTTCTTTGCATTCTGATGACTGTGCTACATAGAAACCTTTCCTGTTTGTTATTTATGTACATTTATTGAATGAAATTTTGTTAATATCTGTTCAAAGAATGGTGACTTTCTGTATGTATTCACCTAGAAACATGGATATTTCTGTGCAGGAAGAAAGAGTATTTGTTGCTCATTTTTCCTAAATTGTTTATTTTCTCCTACTTAAACAGTTTCAATCATCATCCAAAGCAGGCTAACTACAACTTATAAATAAATAATAGCCAATATTCCATGAACACTGTATACATGGTTGAAATAGATTTCCATAAATTACTGGACAACTACCTATGGCAAGTTTGCAAAATTAAGGATATATTTGCAAATGGTTCAYAAACAGAAAAATATAGCTGAAGTCTTCAAATACTTTTTTCACAGTAACTACTTTGTCAAGTTCTTTCCCAGAAAACAAGACTGCTGAAAATGTATTTAACTCTTTTCTAGACCAACTGCCTGTGCCCCCATCCAGCTCTTCTGTTTCAGATTTTTTCATTTGTAGACCTCTCCATTCATGTGTTCCCCTTGCATTTATCCAGCTCCTCCTCCATCTGTTTGCTCTGATGTTTTTCAAAGTAGTGATATCTTGGCCTTTTAATGAGGAGGTGGATAGTGTTGACATTTGCACAATGACATATATCACAGAATCACAGAATCATTGAGGCTGGAAGGGACCTCTGGAGATCATCTAGTCCAACCCCCTTGCTCAGAGAAGGGGCAACTAGCGTATTTATGTATATGTACTGAGTATTTATATGTATATATATATTACTGTCTGGAAATGGAGAAGGTTATGGCCTTTCCACACCAGTCTGACTAGAGACAACTGTGTTGTATTTTGGCTACCTTCACGTTGTCAGATGCTATTAATGAAATGCATTTCATGGGCTGAGCAACCCAAACTAGTACTGAAAGAGCCAGGTCAGGCACCGGAAGAAATAAGGGGTCCTTCCATGCTGTGTTCAGCCACAGGGGAACCCTATCGCTGCAGCAATACTGCTCTTGGTGCTCCTCAAGCCTGGGAGTCCGTGCGCAGCATCAYAGCTTGTCATGGAGATGTGCCCAGAATGACCTGAAGATGTCAGATGGTCGCTTATGATGCAGGCCCTTGAGTCCATTTCTGTCTATTAGAGTGATCTCTCATACTTAGCAGTACATATCCACCTCATATTACCCTATGCATATAAAAAAACATTCAATGACTGTGTACATTTTTACGATATATGTACAAATGCACATGATACACTGATATTCTGGGACTATTTTTTTTAGGATTGTCGACTCAGGCTCTATTTTTGAAACTGCAATTCAATGTGCAATTAATTGCTGGCCCAGCTGATACCACTTATTTATCTCACTTCCCGAATTAAAGGCACAATCAAGTAATAGGATGTCTAAATGTCATTATTTGCACATGAGCTTGATTACAGATGCAAAATATAGAAAGAAGAAAAAGGATCCATAATGCTGTGTTTTCCTGCATACTCTGTATTGGATAATTGAAGCTCTCTTTGGCTGTATTACTTCTGGAGCTACATAGAGAATATGATATTGAACAAGAACATTAAAAAAAAGCCTCCACAGATGCTGACAAAAAATAAGCAAAGCAAAACAAAATCCCCAATGTTATTTTTATTTCATATCATCACTAAAGAAAAAAAAAAAAGAGTATTAAAGCAGGCTAATCTGGAAACCTGCCTACACTGGCAAGTTTGACAACTAGCATATTTCATGTTTCATTCAGACTAAATGAACAAATCTCAAATCTTGGTAAAAACACTGCATTTTTCTTGAGATTCTATTAAAAGCCTTCCCTTTATAAGCTGATAGAACACAGTAAAGCTGTTGGATATCCTTAATGGGCATAACTGCTTTTTGGATTAAGGTGGATGGACTAAGAGGGCTCAGCTTTGAGACACCTGCCCCATTTTTGTTACTTCATCACTTAGTAAGTAGAGAAAGACCTTAGTTCTCCCTCCTGCTCCCAGAGACCACCTGGCTGCACCACTTTGCAATGCTTAGGATCACCAGCTCAACTGATTTTTAAGACTTATTCATTGCCTTTGCACTTCAGTACTGCACTCCTCTGTTTAACCATGTGCTAGGTAAGAAAAGATGTTTTTTGTCCCTATTTGTTTTCTATAATAGAAGTACTACATGCAGGGGTGGCTGAAATAGTTATATCTTCTGTTTAGGAAGAAGTGGAAATGATAATGGAAGTTAAGTTTGCTTACCAAATTCTGTTGTGATCATCCTTTATAGTTTCCACTAGCTTTATTTGCTCAGACTGATTAACCTCCATCTTGGATGTTACTTTAGTGTCTTTTCCTGTTTCAAGCTAATGTTGCTCAAAAAGAAGTTAGGAATGACATAATGTTTTCCCAGTGATAAGAAAATGTTATACAGACTTCTCACTGAGTATCTCTAGTGTGCCTAAGCTTTGACTCAATTGTTTTATCTGATAAGCACTAAAAGTGAGACCCAAAATGTGAGTAGTGTTATCCTTGTGAAAACCCACCCAATTTGAATTCATTACAGTCCTCCAGAAATACGAATTCCACATGTTTGCCAGAGGTCAGCATCAACATCTTTGAAGACTCCCATGCACTGAGAATGTACCAATCCAGAGCTGCAGCATTTGTACAGGGATGTCCCTGTGACAGCTTTCTGTGACTCCCAGGGAAGGTGAGAAATAAATCCAAGGCCATCTTGTGCTCCTAGTGCTCTCCTGTTTGCAGCTCAGAAACTCAGAGGGAAGAGGAGAAAACACTGAGTTTTTATGGACAGCCTGACTGGGTGACCAAAGCTGGGAGGAGAGAACACAGACAAGGCACGGGCTGTGACCAGGGGAAAAGAAGAAGAAAAGATGGAATGGGGAAAAGGGACAGGTTGAGGAGGGGAGAAGGGCAGAGGGACAGGCTGGGAAAATGGTGGTATGGGGCACAGGACAAAGAGCTGGAAACAAGGAAAGGATGTGCCTCTGTTGCCTCTAGATGAGGTGTATTGAATGAATAGTCTCTCTTGTTAGAAGAGAAGACTGTGTCAGTGTATGCGCATGACTGGGCTATTAGACAGAGGGATGGGATTTACTTTAACTAATATTAGATTGACTCGCAGGACCTCAGGTTAATTTGGGTTGAAAGGACCACAGGAGGTCTCTAGTCCAAACTCCTGTTCACAGCAGGGTCAGGTCTGACGTCAGACCAGATTACTCAGGGCTGTGTCCAGTTGGGTCTTTAAAACATCCAAGAATGGAGAATGCACAGCCTCTCTGGGCAACCTGTACCAATACTTGACTGTCCTCATGGGGAAAAAGTTCCTCCTTAGTTCCTCCTTAATCACTGTCAGGCTGCTGTTAGGTCCCCCCGCAAACTCTTTTTCGAGGCCGAACAGGCCCAGCTCCCCCAGCCCCTCATCACACGACCCTGACCATCTCAGTGGTCCTGTGCTGAACTCGCTCCAGTTTATCTACATCTTTCTTTTACTGGAGAGTCCCAAACTGCACACAGTATCTAGATGTGGCCTAGCAAGTGCTGAGTAAAGAGGGAAAATCTCTGGCTCAGCCCAGGGTGCTGTTGGCCTTCTTTGCTGCCAGGGCACACTGCTGGCTCATGCTCACCTTGCTGCCCACTAACCCCCAGGACCTTTTCTGCAGAGCTGCTCTCCGGTCAGGCTGTCCCCAGCCTGCATTGGTGCCAGGGTTTCTTTCTTTCCAGGAGCAAAATTTTGCCTTTGTCTTTTTTGAATATCATAAGGCTCCTGTTGGCCAATTCCTCCAGCATGTCAGCTCTCTGAATGGCAGCCCTGCCCTCAGGCATACCAATTGATTCCCCTCTAATTTGGCATCATCTGCAAACATGATGAGCAAGCACTCCATTGCCTCTTTCAGTTTATTAATAAAGATGTTAAATAGGACAGGTCCTAGGAAAGACCCCTATTCTGCTCCACTTTTACTGGCCTGCAGGTCGAGTGCAACCCACTAACCGCTACCCTTTGAGCCTAACTATCCAACCATTTTCTTTATTCATCTTGTTGCCCCCCCCAACCACACCATTACATGTCAGCTTGAATACAAGAACATTGCAGGAGACAATGTCAAAAACCTTGCTAAAGTTGAGCTAAATGACATCCACTGCTCTCCCCTTGTCCAGAAATCCAGTGATTTTATTACAAATGGCAACAAGGTTGGTCGGGCATCATTTACACTGGGTAAATCCATACTGACTGTTCCCAGCCACCACCTTCTTCCTGTGCCCGGGAATGTTTATGAAAAGGACTTGCTCCATGACTTTCCCCAGGAATTGAAGTGAGACTGACCAGCCTGTAGTTCCCTGGATTGTCCTTTTGGACTTTTCTGAAGATGGGAACATTATTTACTTTCCCCCAGTTGCTGGGGATCTCCATGACCTTTCAAAGATGACAGAGAGGAGCCTTGCAAGGTCATCAGCCAACCTCTCAGCACCCTTGGAGGCAGCCCATCTGGTGTCAAGGACTTGTGTGGGTTGAGTTCTCACAGATAATCCCTGACTGGATCCTTGTCTACTGCCGGTTGTTCTCCTCCTTGAGCTCTTTCACTAAGCACAGAGGCTTGGGAGACCTTGTAGGTGAAGACTGATGCAAAGAAAACAATGAATATCTCAACCTTATCTGTGTCTGCTGTCACTAAATCATCTATCCTATACAGCAACAGGCCCACATTTTCCTTGTTCAGCCTCTTACTACTAACATAGCAGTAGAAACTCTTCTTGTTGCCCTTGATGTCCCTTGCAAGTCTCAACTCCTGTTGAGCTTTGGCTTTCCTGACACCTGTGCCCAGGCAATATTTCTGAATTCCTCCTCTGTAGCTTGTCCTTGCTTCCACATCTTGTGTACTGCCTTTTTGTGTTGAAGCTTATCCAAACCTGTCTCTTGATACTTTTTTTTCCTGATTATCAGTATAGACTGTTGGACTTGGAGGATGCTGTCCTTAAAGACCTGCCAGCTTTCTTTCAGAGCTGCCTCCCATGGGATGCCACCTACCGGTTCCCTAAATAAGACAAAGTCTGCTTTCCTGAACCCCAGGGTCTGCTTTCTCAGTCCCCTCAGGATCCTGAATGCCACTATCTCATGATTGCTACAGTCAAGGCTTCCACTGATTACCACATCCCCAACCATTTCTCCCTTGTTTGTGAGTAGAAGAGAGATGTATCTTAACTGATTGTCCACATCTTTGCTAATCACTTGTACCCCGTGAAAAGAAATAGGCACCTTCCAAGGACAATTCATCCCAACTGTCCTAGACACTTAGGAAGGCAGCAGTCACTCTGGAGGTATTTGTTTCACTCTGCTGTCTATAGAAGGAGTCTGGCTAACTAGCTTAGACTTACACACATAACTTTAAATGTCTAAACAACCTTTGTTGTCTTTGATGCAAAATTCTGAGGACTTCACTTTGCAGGCTCCATAGTCACCAAATGTTGTTCTTTGTATGCTATAATACTGACATGAGAAATTCAGCTCTTTGTTTCATATGATTCATGAAAAGTGTGGACTGGCATAATCATTGAACAAGGAGGACAAGTAGCATCACAAAATCCTAGGTCTTAAGACTTGAAACCTGACTAACTGAAAGGAGGGGAAACTGCTATTCGTGTATTTCATATTCACAGAGGAAAAGGTAAGGGGTTTAAAAATTAGGCATCCTTTTTGTGTTCTGAGTTGCTAGGGAAGTTCACAATGCTTGCTTCAGTTCACCTGCTGAATTGGAAATACTATCACATGAGTTGTATTTGGACTTTGCACTGCTCCTTTAAAGAACTCTATGCCTCTTATTTACTTCTTAGGTATCTACAGCAACTGTAATAGTCATCAAGGCAGAAGGCTGAAGGAACAAAAAGGTATACAGTAGCTGTATGTCCTTTAATGTAAACATAATTTGAAGGAAGAGTTAAATGGCTCAAATTCAGTACAGGTAAAATATACAATCTGTTGATCTGCAGGTTTAACAAATGCTTTTGATATTCCCAGGGAGAGAGATGGTTTAATTTTAGTTTAAATTTATTATACAGTCTCTTCAAAGTTGAAACCGGCAATTTCCTAACCTCCCAGCTGCTCTGCCTGTGATCATGGGACACACACCTGCAGGTCTTGTAGTCACAGTTGCTGTGACCTATTTTTTTCTCTTTTCTTTAGTGACACACATGGATCACAGAACTAGAGGCTTTTGCTGTTCTGCTTGGGAGAAGAGGAGACTCTCTATATCCAGAAGTGTGGCCCAACCTTTGTTTTCACTGAACAGAAAAATCATTGAAAGAAGAATGAGCTAGATTATTCTTGTCATGAACATCAGAAATTGTACTTCAGCTTTCTTACAGAAATGGTCCCTGTTTCTGTCCCCATTATTGTCATATCTGAATTCCTGTCAACCTTTCACATGTTAATCCTCATAACAGCCCTTTCAAATAATTATGTGTTTATAATTCTTATTTTACAAGCAGTGAACTGCAGTCATTATTTGGACTGCTTGATTTAATGCTGAAGATGGATTTAGGCACTTTGATTGGGGAAAGCTCACTGGACAGCCTGCTCTTAGACCTCCCTGTTGGGAGGCCCCTGACATCCTTCTACTCCACCATTTTGAACCACGGTTCCCCTTGTAGCTTCCTGGAGCTCCCATGGGTCTCACCACCCAGTCCCTTTGCTGCCACCTGTGTGCCACAGCAGTGCAGAGACAGACAGAGAAGTCCCTGACCACAGCCCAGCTCCACCAAGTGCACCTGATGCATTCAAGAGGTGAAGAGGTTAATTCAGAGGGCAGCAGTTATTTTCACCTTCATTCAAGGCTGCAGCTGGAGAAGATGTTGTTTAAGGCCTGCCCCAGCAGGCACAAGGTGGTAACGGTGGTGTGCTAGCTCAGAAATGAGGGCAGAGCTGTGGGAGCAAGCTTATCAGGATGCCCAAACTAAGGTTTCACCTTTCTTACAGTCTCTTCTTCTAGCAAGCAACTTCCTTCTGGATGGTTGATCTGTTATTCTCATCAAACCCTTTTACTGCATTATATACTTGAATGCTTCAAATGAATGAACGAGGGTAATGGCTGGAGCACTGCAGCACCCAGAAGTACCATATGCATAGCCAGACACTTCAGCGTTGTCAAATTAGGGCCACCATTAAGCTAGTAGTCACCAGTCACCACCGAAGCACTGGGTACTTGCCATTTTGAATGCCCCGTGTCCAGCAGCCATGATAATCTTTATTTAAACACCACGTACTTGTGGTACATGAGGAGCAAAACTCACACAGTTGGAGAGATGTGGGATTGGAAGGGAGTCCTGGAGGCAAAGTGTAAATTGGGAAAGCAGGGGCCACGACAATATAGAGACAAGGACAGGCCATGCAAAACATCTTGGTATAATCAAGTTGTACACACGTATGCGGTACACACATGCACACATAAAAATACATGCCTGCATTTAGTCATTGTTATGAATATACAAACATTCAGTATCGCACCAAATTATCTACTACTGTTGACATTATGTTGATTTCATATGATTTTATATTGATTGTTATTTAAATTATCTATACTACCTGAGCAACCTATTATTATTTTTCTGTGTGTCAGAGCTAGAAGAAAATTTTCCAGCTAACTTTCTGTTTATTCATAACTCAGTGTCAAAATAGAGATTACTTCCTTCTTCTCTTATTTTGAAACCATAGTGCTAAGCTTTTTGAATCCCACTGGAATTTCAAGCTTGGGAAGCAAAGTGACCTTATAATGCTCAGAAACGCTTTGTCATATCACCTTATTTGGAACTTTTTCTTTGATTAGAATGGGGGAACATGGCAAAAGATGACAGCTTATGAAGACTAGTTCACTGTTATTTTATTAGCAATAAAATGAACTCCTCATTTTCTGCTTTAAATCCCACTTTTACAAAGCAGAAGCAATGTGTCTTTTTAAAAAAATAATTTTCTTTGTATTTCTTCAGAAATCAGTCAGAGACTAATATTTTCTAGAGCCAAACCTTTTCTTTATTTTTGTCTAGCTAGCCTCATTTTCACAGCTTTTATGTTCTTCACTTCTCTTGCCAGACTTTTGAGGGTTGGGAGCTGCTTTTTTTGTTGTTTTGTTTTGATACCCTTGAAACTAAAAGTCAAGATTTCCAGACACTCCTTGCCCAGTGCCAAAGGGTTAAAGAAGAGCATTTACTTCTTTGGTAGGTTTTTCCATGCTTTTATGGCTCTGCAAAATGCACATCCAAAACAGTAAAAACAAAAGGCACTGACATGGAGATTTACTATGATTTT
Organism: Apteryx rowi; assembly: GCF_003343035.1. Taxonomy (NCBI): domain Eukaryota; kingdom Metazoa; phylum Chordata; class Aves; order Apterygiformes; family Apterygidae; genus Apteryx; species Apteryx rowi. The sequence goes on along the minus strand of NW_020450263.1, from coordinate 358,427 downwards.
TCCACCTTCGTCATTGTATGAGATTTGCCTCTACACCCATTTTACAAGGGGAGTAACACAGTGAAGACTGCTCTTAAAAGAAACTTTTCTTGGCTGATCTGAGGTTGATCATAGATATTTTGTGCAAATTCTCTCTCTGCTGCTATGTTTTTCTCTTCCTTAAGCAAGAGTATGATGACTAGGTAGCAAGCAGTTTCACAGCGAATGCCAGCTATTTTTTCCAGAGCTTTTGCATTATTTTTCACAGTACTATGGTTTCACACCTAATCTCTGTTCTTATAGCTGGTATTCTGGGCCATTTTCATATATGCCTGTCTGATGCCCATACCAGTTCTACAACTTATTGGCAGCAGGTGCCCAGCAGTATCAGATACAGCCTGGTGAGGATGAAAGAGGAAGACAAAGCTACAGAGTACATTGGCATGTTTATTTGCAGTGTCATATTCAATCAAAACTAACATTTTTAACTCAGCTCCTTCATGGCATTCTCTACCACAGTGTAAATGCCCAAGAATAAACATGTCAGCTTGAGATGGAAGAGTATGACAGCAACCAAGACAGATTGTCATCTCATCTCTAGGTTAAAAATTAAAATTTCCTGATGTGGTTAAACTTGCTTACTGCTGCGTCTACAGACTGTGAAAAAGCAGCCAAATGAGAACATACTGGGTATTTGATTCTGAAATGACACAAAGTACCTTGCCTGTCAGTAAAAGAAATAACGCTCAGTTGAACCAACATACTTTTTCATTGAAATCTCAGCCTGGTGTGAGATGGTGTTTCTGTACAGGGATATATATTTTATAGGCATTAAGGAGTAGGGAGCACATTTTATTAAGTTTGTGAAGCCGCCTAGCTATTGCTTAAAGCCAACAGAAACAACCATTTGGACTCTTTGCTTTTATTCCCCTTTTCTATCTGAAAATGGAGCCTCCTTGTTTTTTCTTAATTGCACCCAGTTTGCCGACACTCTCCCAGTTCCTCCATCAAAGAAACAAAACAATAATAACCAATGCCAGGAATAATTTGTCAGTCTCTCCAGCAGGTACAAATGCCATGTGCCATCAACATGCAAGAAATCAAAGAAGTAGCTCTCTAATAAGATGAAAAGAGGCAACAGAAGCAGCTGGGCTAGTAATTATCTCCCTAGTTAGAGTATACCACAAGCTAAACTAGCTACTTGTGCATTTGGGTATCCTCCTGCTAAGCATTTTCAAAAGGAAATCCTCTGGAATGACACTTTTTAGGATTATATGCTGCTTTAAGACATTGTATTTGTATTACCTCACATGCCTGAGATTAGTGTCCAGGGCTCTGCCCTCCCACCCCCACGCAGGCAGCCCTGAACCCATGCTATCAACAGTTCAGATACTCCAATACATACATACAACAAGTGTCTGGGCACTATTGAAAATAGTAACAAGCCTGCAGTTTTTGCTTTTAAGGAGTTGCGTGGGAGCAGAGATACAAAAACAGATGTTTCATTGCATTCACATATTTTCCGTATGACAGATCCTCAGACAAGCAGCTGTCTAGTAAGAGAGGGAGAACAATGTTAGCATCCACATCTTGGATTGGTTTCTTATCTTTTCAGCTCAGGCCTGATTGTGTTTCAAACACCACTACTTTTAAAATTTAAGCTTTCTTCTATGGGGTTTTACCCATGTATGTAGCTCAAATGTGATCATTATTATGCTGCATCAGAATTTATGTTCAACTCTCAGACATAACCTTCAGAAGATGGGCCACGTTTTTCTCTTCTTGCTCTTAATCCCAYTGCGACCATGTATCTGAGTAAGGGGTACAGAGCCTGGCCTCATCATAACAGTTTCTTCCAATGAATGCTTTCTAAGAATAGCTATTGCCTACACTGTCTGGATCTCCAATGGCTGTAAATCAGTGCAGCTCTATAACAACTGACTTGAATGGAGATATGCTGATTATTACACCAGCCAAGAATCTGATCCTCACATATTTAAGTCAAAGACAATATTAGTTCCCTTAATTATTTACATATTGATATTTATGGTCTCAATACAGTAATTATCTACCTGAGGTGGTAACAAATTATATCTCTTCTGCTCTTAGAGTTCCATTCTAGAGAATCATATTTTAGTAAGAAAGGAGAATCTCTAAAATCTTTATTCCTTTTATTTGCAAAAGCTCAAGATTCAAAAATAACCTGACCTAATATATGTGCAAATTACTCATGGTAGTCATTTCTCATTCTTATGAGGCCCCTCTGATATTGTTTAAATTAATGGCATATGGTAACCCTTTCAGTTCTCATTGCTCATTGGGAAATGAGTCAATGACTATTTAATGTCATCTTATTATGGTTCCCTAGTAACGGTAAGTTTAATCAGTGATGGTTACTTTTGTTGAGAGAGCTCTGCTTATGTTCTGCTCCCTTCTCACAGGATAAATTCCCCCAGTCCAGTAATTCTGAGCAGGCACAGAATGACACATGTGCCAGCTGCCCAGCACATGTGGAAACGCTCAAATTCACAAGTAGAGTCAACCGTACTGTATAGAGTATATCAGTTGTTAGGACCTTTGCTAAACACTTTAATCATCCTTCCCATCAAAGTAGATGTGAACACATTGTGTCTTTCTTTTTATACCCTTTAATATTCTGCACTCGCACAACACTTTAGAAGCTTGAAATGCTGTAAGCAAAAATCTTGGAGTAATACAGAACCAAATATTTGCAACGCATAGTAAATTGACTCATAATATTAATATTAGAAATAACCACGATGAAATCACTATCCTGAATGTTCCTGGTCCAGGCTAACAGACACTCTTCAAAACTTGCTTATTTGATCATAGATACAGCTGAACAGTTGATTCAATAAAGGTGATGTATTTAATGCAGAGAGTACTTAGAAGCACACTTCAAACAGTGAGGTTCCACAGTTGTCATCTCTCTGGTATATTTTAGGGCGATGATTATAGGAATTGGGAAAGTTCTGAAGTCATGAGCACTTAAGAGTTCCTCGTGCTATTTCAAACTTTATCAAACGAACTTTAGACTTTGTATTTACAGAGGTGCTGAATGATCACGATTTATTAGGAAGCATCACAGGTAGGGGAATGCACCCAATATGCTGGTGAGTATGCTGGCAATATGCTGGTGAAAGTGTTATTTGTTCCTGTTTCTAACTTGCCCCATGGTAGCTTATGGGAGTAGTTTCCAAACTGTGGTCCAGAGTCCTGATGGCCTGCAAGACTGTGGAAAATGGTCTTCTGAATCACCTTGGCTGCATAATTCAAATGACAGTGGTGGGGGTGGGAAGTGGCCACAAAAGTTTTGATAGATGATAGTTGGATGGGGACCTAGTGTTTTAGAAACCACTGGCAAGGCACTTGATTAATGCCAGCCATGTGACGGATTCTTTGGAAACTGAAATAATTTTCTCTCATAGATAGTACAGATATGGGTTCAAAGGAAGCAACTAAAAGCCAGTAGGTAGACACTGATACTCATAAATGGTATTGGACTTTCTTGGATCAATACTGTGTTATCAAAAAGGAATTAATATACATGTAGTGGTTAAGGTACCATGCTAGATTTAATGAGATAGTTTTAATTTATGTATAAAAACGAGTTCCTCCTGCAGGTCCCATTTTGTAATGTTGGTGTTATAAATTGGCTCCCTGTCCTTTTCTGGGAAGATCGTACTTTGCAGATCATAATATATGCCAAATGGTCAAAATCAGAAGCAGAAATAAAGAGAACAAAATAAGTTTATATATTTCAGTACTTTTCCTTCATGGCATTCCCTGGAGAAGGCATGATGAAGATACAAGTCTCAACTCTTTGTCTGCAATCTTGTAATAAATCAGGGAGCGGGGAGGAGATGGTTATGCTTCCACTTCTCACTTTTTTCTCACTCACCTAATACTGGCACAGGGCACAATCATAGGCCAAACTGAGTGTTTTTCGATTGCTTACCTGAACTGTGGATGTTGTCAAGAAAAGAGGTTATAGGATCCATGTTTTAGCCTCTAAATCTTTCCAATATGGGAATCTCTCATCTCCCCACTAAGAAAACACGACCTTTTCATAATTAGAGCTGGACTGCAAATGAAGAAAATATGTAACCACTATGAAATAATCAAACCATCAAAAAGAAATACCTTTAACCTGATGCTTTGCTCTAGCTCACTGAAGGATTTCTGGCTGAATGAAGCAATTAATTTGATGAGGCAAAAAGGACACAATCATAGAATCATTACTTTACTTTCAGAAAAAAAGATAAGAGCTAAAGAATAAATATTATTTTTAGTTAGAGATAGCTTTATTTTACAGTATGTAACTTTGACTTCTTTAAAGACTGGCAGAAGGTCAATTCTTGCATATGAATGGTTTTCATGATGGAGATTAAACTCTGTAAAAGATTTACTATGTGAGATTATAGGATTCCCTCCATGATGAGGAATTTACTGCCAGTACAGCTGATAGGAACTTAAGTGGAAAAAGCTTTCCTTTCCCTTTGTAGGTCCTGGCCAAGGTGTTAGGCTTGATGCTGCTGTCTTTGCTAAAGAAAACTCTTATGAAAGAGCGCAAATATTGACATCAAGAAATTTTACATGTGTAAGGATTTAGCAGTTGCCTCCTGGTTTATCCTACCATGTAAGCCCACTTTTCATGAAGTGTGAGTAGAAAGTGACTTCAGCGAAGATTTTAGTGTCAGAAGTACTGCTGAGGATTTTGGTGCGCTTTATTTAGTGCATGTGATGTGAACTTAAAAGTGTTCACTTTGCTGTCACAGTCTGTGAAGATCCATTGTCATTGCCATTATAGTGAAAACTGCGGTACTGCACAGTGTTTAGTACAAGAGTAATTCTCTCTCCGTTTGGGAAGGTACTTGAGCGTTAGCTTAACTTGAATCATGGATACAAGTACTTTTCTGAGGAGGACTGGCTGAAGAGCAGTTCACTAACACCAACAAGTTTTACCTGCATGAAGGCCTCACAGTTGGTTGCCAGCTTATCTTACATTGTAAACTCAATTTTCATGAACAAAGCAAAACTAAGTACTGCTTGCTTAATATAATCAATCAGTATAAACACTTTGACTTAAAGTCATTATTATCATAAAAAAAGCAGAGGTTCAGTGAAAGTGGTTTTACTCCCATTCTTTTATCCTCATATTTTTTCAGTAGAGCAAATGAACAATTTAACTGACATCCTGCTCACTGCTGCCATCCAGTCCTTGAACTGTCCGGCAAGGTAGTGGGGTCTCTTTGGGAATGATTGTGGTCAAACACCTCTTTATTTCCATTCCAGGAGATTCCTTCTCCCCTTCTTCAGCACCACATTTCTACCCCAGCCCCTTGCCCAGCTACACAAAGAATTGATTCAGCATTTGGCACAGCTGAGCAGGTAGAAAACCCCTATATGGAGGGAAGGTGTTGTAAACAGTAATCATTTCCTTTTTTTTTTTTTTGGCCAGACTAACTTCTGGTATGTTTATAGGATAAAATTAACAACCCTGTAACCTTATTGTGTGACAGCAGGAACAGTGGACAGTGGCCACAGTGCCACTTAAACATACATTTGTTAACATAGTGACATGGAAATAAACAAAAGAAGTGTTCAAAACAAGTCATAAGTTAAAGATCCCATGCTGCATTCTGTTTCATCAATGTGTATTTTAACCAAGATAATTAATGACAAGTTTTTTGGGGCCAGATTCTGAAAAATTCGGTATTCCTCTGGCATAGTGTTGGACAACCAAGTTAAATGGCTTCTAAGATGGGCACCTAGGATTTATTAATTTCTTCCTGCCCAGCCTGGAACATCAGCTGACTCATTTTGTACTTATCACTACAGCCCTGAAAGACATCCAACCTTAATTACCCCACATTCATTACAGGAACTTTTCATTCTGTAGGACACTGTTAGACAGATGTAAGATTATTAAACTCTTTACTTTTAAACTCTCTGAATGCACATCTCCTTTCCCACAAATATCTCTGTCAAGTATTTCAGGTCATATTGGTAAAACAGGATTAAATTTATGTTTTTCTAATGTGGCCTAGTATTATTTGCAGATTAACTTTTCACCAGGCATAATGTGGCTAGCTGAAGATATTGTTAAATAAATTAATGTTCTGACAATAAACACCTTGTTCAGTCATCTATTCCTTTGAGGAGAGATACATTAGAGAGAGAAAGGCATTAATTTTTACTTGTGGGACAGAGACAGGCACCATTAAAGACAAACAAATATAAAACCACATTTTATGGCTAACTATACTATTCACTGAGAAGTTTTGTATCTTGATGGATATAAATCACATTCTCAGATTAAAGTAATTTTCTGTGGCCTGAAGGGGACTTTCTGGATCCAGTCATTAAATTTTTATTTAAGCATTTTCATATGTGGAAAAAAGTTGTTTGCTCAAAAAAAGTAAATTTTTATCACAGCCCTTGAGAAACAAATTTCATTATGTGTATGGGATTTGTATACTGGCTGCAGAAAAGCAATGTAGTGATATGAAGTTTAAAAATGCAGAGATCAGCAGAAATTATTTCACTGTACAAAAATTCTCACAGTAAGTTTTGCTTAAAATGGGCAAAAATTTTGTTTGCTACCTAATCCTGCTGTTGAAAGCATATAGGTAGGTCATTTCTGCTCTTTCAGTGACAAACCAGGCAATCCACTCTCCCAAAACACAAAGCATTATCATTAAACCTTACCAGCTGCTACCTACATCTGAGCATTTTATAAGCTATCACTGCAACCTGGAATGAATTAGTAGTCAATTGTTGTTTACCAGCTGTTAAAAATGTTTGAGTTAACAGTTGTATCGATACACAGTGGTTCACAACAGAAGGAATTAGATAATCTTTTGCCCATCTTTTTCTATGATGCCTTCAACAATAATAAAATAACTTAGAAATCTCTTCAAATCAAACATACCACCTTAAAAATACTATTTTAAAAATGAAGAATTGTTTCAAAACATGAATATCTACTCATCTTTTAGAAGTAAGAGACACATCTTGAATTTTATTTGATTTAGAAAAGAATTCAAATGGGGAACAACTTTCCTTGAATTAAGTGCACAATTAAGAACTAATGTTATTTTCTTAGTGTATCCTGTTCATTTCCTTTTAAATATTAAATAAAAGTTTTGCCAGGTACATGCCTTGCTTTCAGAAAGGAAAATATTCTCAGTCTTTCTCCAGTCTTTTTTTTAGCCTATTGAGTAGCAATTTACAGTCATCAAGAGAAAATTTACATTGCACATGTATGATGCATCCCTTGTAGTTGAATACCTTTTAATGTTCTTTTATTCTTCTGAGATCATTTTGCTGGGACTTTGGAGTATGTAAAAATAGTACTGTTTTAGTAACACCACACGTGAAAAAAACCAAGTGCCCCAAATCGGCACTTTTCCATCCATCCATACTGCTGCACACAGTCCTGTTGATCCAATAAAAGATATTTGCTCTTCAAGTTCTCTCAACCCGCTTTGCAGATTTGCAGCAGGCACCTCAAAATGTCTGGTCACTTGCATTTTGCCCTTTTGCTACGTTCTCTGTGCACTCATAAATTTGTCCAGGTGCTCATTTGTGACCAACATTGTCTTACATGAGTTTTCTCTCATTCTTCCCAGTGACTATGCACTTTGGCATTAGCTAAGAAGTACAGTATTTTTCCTCTTTTTCTTCTTGCAAATTGCCAATAGGGGAATATCAAATGCTCTGCTACAGTTCTTATGCTGGTTTGCATATGAAATAGCTCCAAAAGTAAGAAACATACAGAATAGGTATTTGTGAGAGCTGGGTGAGTCCAAAGTGTCTACACTTGAGCAGTTACATAGCTCATATACTATACAGATAAAAACGCCTTGTACTTCAGACGATGTTAGGGAAAATTTGTACTTGAAAGGGCTTCAAACTATACCTATTTCTTCAAAATATCAGAATTTTTCTGCCTAATTGGATTAAGATAAACTTTATTAAAAGATGCCTGAATCAGTTAAGTTTTCTGTGATACAAAGTGAACTAAAACAAAAACACTGATGATAATAGTCATGGTTTCTATCAACATTTCACATCTGTAGTTAACTTGAAACAGATGCTTTTCAATATAAGCCATTGTTTTCAACTTAAATGTGACAATATGTTTTGATGTTTCTCCTTAATTGTAAAATCATGTAATGAAGTCCCTTTAGTATGTGTGTGGTAAATTGCTGAAGCCTCTGTTTTTCCAAAATTCTTTAGTAAAATTTCTCATGGTCCCTTAGTTACTATTGTTCATGACAATCAGATGATTCTCCTTTGAAACCACAGAAATTCCATTTAGGAATTCTGGAGAGCTCTTAGCAGGAATGGAAACAGAACTACACATCTCTTAGGTTTCCCTAAGGCAAAACAATGGTCTTCTGAATAGTAGGGTTCCCAATGGAACTTTTAAAGACAATAATCCTATGAAACATGTCTCTTTGACTTCTAATGAGCTAAGAAAAAGTATTAGGTGATAATATATTAAATCACTGGAAATCAACGTGAGTGGCGTGACTTTTGTGATAAGAATAAAAATAAATGAGTTTCTGTGTCTTTGGAACCTGGTGACTGTGAAGGTGATTTTCCCAGAAGGCAGAAGTTTGAAATAAAAAGGTCTCAAAGCCTGTCTAAAAATCTAAACCCCTGTGAGATTTTAGACATTAAGAAGCTGAAGTAGAAAACAAAGACTACACAGAACAGATTCTTTGATCTTACTCTTAAAGAAGGAGGGTAGATAAGCTAAACACTGAGGAACCCAGACAGGATTTACATGACTCAAGAACTCGCTGGGGAACCTCAGGCAACACAGGCAGAGAAGCCCTCTGAATTATGGAGGATTGTGCCCTCAGGTAGGGCTGATCTCGGAGTGAGGACAGTTAGAAAACCAAGGACAGAGATAGGTGAAGGCTCATGGAGGAGGCCCGGTGTTCCTTGAGGAGCAAAGGGGGTGTGATTAGGCAGATGATGATAATACTGATCAGTATGCTACTGCCCAGGTGAGGCTACCCAGATCACTCTTCAAATGCAAGCAAAGAATGAAACCATAAAATATGCGACAGGTATTAATTTACAGAGAGAATATTACAGCTTGGCTTCTGTTATCAGAAAGTTGCCTTTGAACACCCACCTGAAAGCTATATTTTGCTTTCAGATATGCAATCACGTATTTGTATTTTTTGCCTGGATGGGCATTTGTTACTGATGGCAGGACATGAACAGTGTTTGTTACAGGGTGTCTTCCAGCAAATGAGCTACATTTCTATAATTGTGCTTAAAGATCTCACCTTTCTGTAAAAGCAGCCTATAGGAATATTTGTAACGTAAGGCTTTTGTGTGAGCAATGTGGTGATTAACAAGAAATCTCAGGACTTATTTGGAACATGGAACATTTCTGTTCCACTTGCACTGTGGGTCATTGTTTTGCACTGGGTTGTATTATTATTCTGTTCTGGCTTCAAATAGAATTGTCCAAGAAGCAAGACAGATGCTGGGTCTGTGTATTTAGGGTCAGATTTTTTAAAATGTGGTTAGATACTCCCTACCGTCTCCATGCCACTCATAATTTTATAAACGTCTGCCATATTCCCCCTAAATCATCTCTTCTGTGGACTGAGAAATCTTGGCCTATGCAGCCATTCTTTGTACAGAAGCCATTTGCCAAGCTTTGACTGTAATTGCTGCCCTTCTCTGAACCTTTCTATTTTACTTAGAGCTATTCTGGAACAAGGAGACAAGAAATGCATGCAGTATCTAGAGTCTGGGTGACCTGGGGATCTTATACAGTGGCATAACAATGTTTTCTAATTTGCTCTCTCTTTCTTTCCTAAAATTTTATTTTTTTGATTGCTAATGAGAACTGATCTCATGTTTTCATGAGCCATCTATGATAACTCTAAGACCTGTCTCTTGCATTGTAATCGTTATCTCAATTTAGATATGCATCACTTTGTATTAATCTACACTGAATTTCATCTGCCATTTGTTGCTTACTGATTCTTTTTTTTTTCAGTTATCCACAGTTATTCACTGCCTTTGCCCTTAATTATCCTGAATAATTTAGTATTATCAACAAACTTTCTTCTGACAAATTTACTGCTTAATTACTTCTGGATCACCTTAATGCAAGACCTTTTCTTTCTCATGTTTTTTGCTCTCTGCATTGCTTCTTCCTAGTTCTGCATGAAAGATTTAGGCATGAGGTGCTCAAGCAATTGCAAAAAAGTTAATACTGTAAATGAGCTCTTGAGGATTTGGGGAGTATCATCTTTTCTGTAAATTTACCATTTTGATTCTTACTTCCTTCAGTTCATCTCTTACTGCAGTCAATATACACTAGTATTATAGATGCTTGGGAAGGGTTGCTAGGGAAATTCCTTGCATAAACTTTGTTTTGTTTTGAATGGCTACTTTTTGCTGGTTTTTTTTTTCAGTATCACCATTTAGACTTGAGTGCATATTTACATAAAAGTCTCTGTTATTTTCCTCCCCAAGTTACTTGTGTTTTTTTCAGATTAGCCTGATTTTTATTCACAAACATGTTAATGACATCCTGGGGTCAGCTTTGTCAAAGCACTGCATGAAAACATCTAGATTACTACTCCAGAAGTTATTGCTCAAATGACTCTTCCATTGAATTAATGTTGAATTTCTGCCTGGGTGAGAATTAGGAAGAGCAGAAAGTGGCCCCATAGTATTTTTTTTCCTATGGAGTGATTCTGTTTAAGGTGAGAACAAGTACCTCAAAGGCACAGAAGGATAGCTTTTTGCCGGCTTGTGGGCAGGAGGTGTTAAAGAAGAGCACTGAGCCATCAGCTGGGCTGCTGAGCAGGTGAAATGAGCCAGGAGCAGGTGCAGCAGGCAGGTGGGACAGCAGGGACCTTGTGCCAAGTATTAATCCTGGGGGCACGCAGCATTTGAGCTGTGAGCAGCCATGTTTCAGGGGAACCTTTGAAAGTTTTTTTTTCTGTCAATGACTGAGCCCCCTGGATACTCCTTGCTCTTAATTTGAGTCAAATCATTTTCTCATGCTCAGAGCTAGCCTTATCAGAGCAATCTTTTGTTCCTGTGCAATAGTTTATATATCATAAACACCCACTTATTTTACAAAGGAAAAAAGAAGGCTTTCCCTGACTGGCAGCCATGCAAACCCCCCAGAGCTTGGAAGTCAAATGGGGCCATTCCCCTCCCAGGCACCATCACCTTCAATAAAGGTTCGCAGAGCAATGTAGGAACGCCTGTGCTCCCCCACAGAGCTGCAGTTATGCCCTCAGCAACGGCTTCATTTATGAGTAAGAAGCAACGGAAACCACTGCCCTGTCTTGGAGCTGCATTGCCTTTGCAGAGCTGACTAAGGAATTAATCTGAACTCACATTAGACTGGGTTAAGGTGCAGGAAAACCCTGGTGGAGGTTTTCTTTTTCTGAAACATTGCAAGCTTAGTTCCATTCATTTTACTTCTGTTTGCTTTCAATGTGGAGTAAATTTGACTAAGCTGAGGCCACTTTTAATTACTACAAGAGCGTTTCAGTAAATTTCATTGAAGTTTAGTCTGCTTCAGACTAATCCCTCAGCGTCCTCTGCAGATCAGCCTTGTATCTTGACTATGCAGACCATCCCCTGAGTGCGTGCGCAGACTGGAGCCGTCAGACACCGAGGGACTGAACCTCGGAGTGAAGCCGCGCTGGAGCGGGCTGGGGACGCACTGCGGGACCTGTCCCCTCACCCTGGCTGTGCCCATGGGGCTCTGAGCCGGCGGGGCCAGCCTGGGTGCCGGCAGTGCTGCTGCCAGACTGCTGTGCTGCTGGGCAGCTGTGTATTGCAACGAGGGGACTGGGCACCCAGGGTGGCTGCAGGGCTGCAAGGAAGAGAATGGACCTTTATGTGCCTGTATAAAGTGGGGTTATTTAATCCTTGGTGAAGTGGCCCTGGGATGCGGAAAGGCTTGAATGCTAATTTTCTCTGTGCCACTGATTTGACTGGCGGCCCTGGAGCAGACATTCAATCCCAACTTCGCACAGACCTGTGCTAGACATTCTTCTACAGGTTATTTAGTGAATTGTTAAGTTAATGCTTGCAAAACATTTTGAAGATGGGAAGTGGACCCTTCAAAGCCAAGCTGCTGCTGCTCTTGGCCTGTTTCCATACCGCAGTGTTTGGTACGCTGATATTTCTCCATACCGTGAGGGCACTCTCTTGTACAACGCAGGCGGCTTTTTGGTTTCTGTGCCTGAATTTGCCATTGATATGCTGTGCAACTGACCATGTCCTTTAACCAAGCTGTTCTTCTCTTTTATCAATGTATAAAATGGTTATAAAAACATCTAGCCAGATGACAGAGGAATTGTGAAATGGAAGAACCTAATGAACATTGCTGCATGCTTTTATATGCTCTTGTGAAAGACACAACAAACATGCCAAGTAATCAAAATTTTACTGCTGTTATTGTTGAGTTTGATATTTACTGTTTAATGTGATGGAAAAATATCACCAAATGACAGAGGACAGCTCTAGCAAAGGAAACCCTTCCTCGGTCAGTTTGGACTCACATACCAGATATTTAGCCTATAGCGTACTTGATGTGTCTGGCAAAAGAAAAAAGAGAAACAGAGGGAAAATGTGGATGCTGCAATTCTGTTTTCACCAGGCACTGGCCAATAAATTATGTCTAGACTTTGTCCCTTGACCACTATGCAGAAGGTCTGGACTGAACTGCCTATAATAAATTAATTGTGGTGAGAAAAAAATCACAGTGGGAAAAGAAGCAGGGTCTTCATTTCAGCTTCCCATATAACTTCTCTGCCAATAAACAGCTTTACTGTTGTAGCTCAGCCAACAGGCAGTTTTTTGAAAACTTGAACTCAAGCCCAGATTTTCTTACAATATCACAGTTCACTGACTTGCCAAATAGTTTCTGGATAGATAGCACATCTGTATCTGGAACCATCCCAGTATTTCCTTATACAGCTAGACTTCATCTGAAGTATTTTACATAAAACCCTTTGTAACCTCTTCTTGTTTCAAGCTTTGAAATCAAAAGAATGATGAAATATTTAATTATCTCTGTGTCCTGCCCAGGCTTTTTCATTACTTACCTGTAACTGTCTATAGGTAGGAGAAAAAAAAGGAAGACATTTTCTGAAAACAAGACCCCGTTTGGGGGCAGGCTGTCAGGAAGGTCAGCTCCAGCTTTCTTTTAAGATACTGTAATACTTTGTCTTGTGTCGAGGGGAGATGAGAGATGTGACACACCTCTGTCTGAGCTCTGAGCTGGCTGGGCACGAGCCAACTCCAATCCAGAAAGTGGATGACATGGAAACTGATAAATAAAAGGGCCCACATTTTTTAGAGTCATTCTTCCTCTGGCAGATGCAGTTTGCACCTGCCAAATATATGCCCACATTTTTGTGGCTGCAGAATGAATTATAGATGTGAAACTCAGCATGTGCCACTTCTACTCACTGATTTATATTCCCAGTGAGGTAGTCAGAGATGCAAACATGCTCAGGTTTCAGCAATGAAATGCACATGCAGGTTTTCTGACTTGAATTTACTCTTCTGCAAGTGCATCCCATTGCACAGTTTTATTTCTGCAAGATGAGAGAGTGTGGGTCAGGAGTAGGATAAAATAAAATATATAGTGGCTAATTCATACCCACTTGGTGTTTAAGTGATTCTTTGTTTTTGTAATGTAATCATATTCACTCTGATCTTAATTCTAGTATTCCTTCACCAGTGGGCCTCAGCTGCAGCTACCTGCCAGGAGAGACGGCTGGTGCCTGGGACCTTGGCTCACGGATGTCCGGAGGGACAGCCTGATATTTAGGTACATTATAGCCTCAATTCAATTGTTAGTATAAGATAGTAGTATGGGACGTAAGAGTCATATAAACCTCATAATCACCCCTGTGAGTGGATAGAAAGCTTCTGCCCTCGATGCAGAAACTGCATGTCTCCTTCCTTTCCCCTCCTCTTACATCAGGGGCCTTGTGCTTGTCCACAATTCACACTGGATGCCACAGCTCTCCCTCTCTGGCCCCGGGGTTACAGCACTGTATGCAGCAGGTAAAGGCTCAGTGAATTTTTTATTTCAGGATTTGCTCACCCAGAATCTATTTAAAAAAAACCCTAACATCCATTTATTTAGCCTAAACGCATAGGAATAAAGATTTTAAGCAAAAGGTTTTAAAACTAAACAATGGATTTTGCATATACTTAACTTACCTAAAGTCTCACGATCCTCCCATCGTTAAGCTAGCAGACTAACCCCTCAGACATCCAAAGAGTTTCTGTATCTCTGTTGTTTCTCCCAAGCAAGTGCTTGCTCTCTCTTGAGACATTCGTAAAAAATCTTACCAGCATCCTTTGTTCTTCTGTCCTTGGATGGCTGTGGGTCCTTGATTATTCTGAGACAGAGCCAGAGGTGGAATCATCATCAAAGCTATCAGTTCTGGCGTAGCCTCTTAAAGATTTTTAAATATTAGTTTTATTCCAGAGCAATGCTTGGTGAGTGAGACCAGTGTAGTCATACAGAAAACATCTCAGTAAACAGGCCAACACACAACATGAGTAAATTGTTGCATGGCAGGGCCAAGACTATTATGGATACTCTTTGAAAATAGCGTTAGAGCATTCTATAAGGCATTAAACTTGCCTATTTAATCATTTATAAGCCAGAGAATAACAAAGTTGAGGCATGGTGATTGAACATGAAACCTTAAGTATGTTTCTTGATGTATCATGTCTTCAATGAGTCTTTAATTACACATTAGCATATTATTTCTCAAAGAATACCCTCCAACTTTCCCCATGACCACAATTATTCACATGTGTAGGGTTTTATAGTGCTTTTCATCATTACATCTTAATTGTTTCCCCAGACTATATAATTAATTCAATTGTTTTTCTTTCTTAGAGATGCATGCACATTCACACATGTCCAACATTTTTATAGCTGTATCTTAAAGCTATTTCTCAGAATAAATCATATATGTAGCTGTATTAGCAATGTGAAATAGGATTTTTCATTTTTAAGACTTCATCCTGGTTTCACTGAAGTTCATAGTACAATTTTATTTGAGTTTAATGATGTAGAAGTATATTCTCATGAACCAAACTGTCTTGGAAAGTCAAGATTTGTGCTGCTAATTTTGTAGATTCATTGAAAATCTTACCCATATACATTGCTTATTTTTGAATGAAAATTTCCTTTTTATAAAGTGTTGCACTGGCAATTTTATATTTAACATTGGTGGCAATGAAACTGACTCAAGCATATTTCAGGAATAAAAATCATGCATAGGACAGGCTCATGTAGTACAGAAAGAGATAATTTCCAGAAGTCTAGTTAATGCCACAATTTATGAATGTGCTTATGAAGATAGTAAATATAGTTGTTCTTGGTTCGATATGGCTTCTCAAAGATCTGTGTTCTCAGGAGAGGCCTGGAGGGTGATGGTGTTGGTGGATCAGTGGAGGGAACTGAACTGAAGGGGAACTGAAGGCCTAAGGAAGAAAGAGTTAAACCTGCCAGTCTCTGTATGGAACTGGTAGAACTGGCAGTGGGAACTGATGTGATCAGAGCCATCTTGYACAGCTCCCTAAGTGCAACAACCAAAAGTGTGCAGGAAGGAAAGGACTGAGCCAGTACAGTGTCCTGTAGACCTAGGTCATCCTTCCATCATGATTTCATTTTTCATTGTGACATTTACTTCATACAATACGGTTAAAAGTTGGTGACCTGCAATGTCCTGTGCACAGGAAAGCTGGACTGTGAGAAATCTTCCAAGGTGCATTGCTGTGGTCTTGCTATAGGCTCCCGTTTGTGTGGTGAACCAGGACACACTGGGAAGAGTATGAGTGGGAATGACAGGGAAAGCTGGTTAGGGAAGAAAAGAATAAATGTCTCTAAGGATCAGTAAACTTGAGAGAAAGTACGTGGACACAGCTGGGTACTGGGTAAATTGGTAGATGATCAGAGAAGCATTTCAAGCATTTGGTAAAGGCTTGGAAGAACTCACATGTGGCCTTCAGTAGCAAGGCTTCTGTGGTGCTGCCCTCCTCCTTCTGGATGTACGTTAACCTGCTGGGCGCATATCGCACAAAACACAGGAGGTGACCCAGGATCTGTGAAGCCCTGATGAATTCCCGAAGCACTCGCATACTCAACATGAAAGACTTGGAAATGTGGAAATTTCATTTAAACTGAAATGTTCAAATAAAATATTTCAACAGTTTCAGACTGACTTTTATTGTTTGTTTTCATTCCCCTTCCCTCCAAAGCTGTAGCGTTTCAACTTCTCATACAAATTTGGGACAGAAGCATGTGTGAAATATTGGCGTCTCCATTTGAACAGAGTTTCCTGGGTCTGCTTTTTGATCAGAGATATGAAACAGGGAAAATAAAGAGAATCCATTGGGGTGATCTGATGTGCCAGTGTACCTACAGGTACAATTAGAGACCTGGGAATGGAGCTGTGCACATAACAAAACATATGAAATAAATCAGTGCAAGTTAGGAAGACTTGCCCACCCATCTTTTCTTTGCTGGAATGAATCTTGTCTATGTTTCCTCTAGATCATGCTTTGATTGTCAGGACTGATTAAGTATTTTCTGCTTTCAGCTTTGAGGAGATCCTTTTAATAAATTTTTAATATTTTATCTGAGCACTATGGATGCTGGCTCCCATTAGTAACAAAATCTGTCCGGTGGTGTTTGGATTTGACTGAAAAGACAGACTTTTACCTTTTTTCACTTACTCATTTGTTGTGCACCAAATAGATGAGTGGTTAGTGACAGAAGGATGTTAGATCTAAAAAAGCCACCAAAATATAATGTCCGTAGGGTGACTGAATTTAAATGGATGTTATATGATATGTTTAGGTCCCATGTGAACATTTTGACTGCTGTTCCACACTGCATTGCCTCTGTGTTATGATTTTAACTAACTTTTCACTTTTCACAGTGCTCTTCATATAAAAATGTCTTTCATTAAGGAGCCATGCATGTTATATAAAAGTGACTGGGTGGCTGGGTGTGGCATATGTACATTTAATACAGGGGTAAGACTGTTTCTTCTTGTGTGTCTTCAGGAGCCTCAGAAAGAAGAGGGCACTTTGGGGATAAACGCCCCCTTTTTTACCTTCTTGGAGCTGTAGTCTCCTCTCTGGTGGTTGGTTGCTGCAGCTGACACGAACCAGAGTCTCCTGTCTTGTCCGGTGCTCCCAGGGTCTCCCTCTGGCCCATTTTCTCTTCCAGCAATTTCCTTCTCCTTTCCTTCCAGACTCTCCTTTGCAGATGATTTGTGTGTATAGAGCCAGCGTGACAGAGGTAGCCACGGCGGCACGGCCCATCAGGCAGGAGCAGAGCTTTGCGGTGGCAGTGGGTCCCCTAGCAGCGGGGCGGCAGCCACCCCTCTTTCTCATTGCCCATTTCAGTGTGCGTAACCCACCATCAGCCCCCAGTGAGTTACCCACCACCATTAGCAGTTCAGCAATTCAAGCTTTTAGGCAAATACCATCCAGGCCTGGCGATTTATTACTAATTCCTTTCATCAACTTATTCTAAAGCCTTCTGTTAACTTCACCTCTATCTGAAGGACAGAAATTTCCTAGCAGAAACGACTTTTCTTACGGCAATTCTAGAAGCTGCTGTCTTAGTGGGAAAAACTTTGCTCTCCTGTATTACACAGCCACCCTGCAACACCAAACCATCAGACTGGTTGGCATATTAATAGCTATTCACTACGAATGTAACTACTTAACCTCTGGATGGTGATCATTTCCAGCCATTTCAGATTCATAACAACTAGTCAGGTTAAAGCCGGGAACTGTTATCCTCAAATGACCCATGACAAGTTGAAGTATTGCAGCAGAGAGATAAGAAATGGCAAAAATAATAGACATAGCAGATGTGTTGCTGATTTGGGTATTATAGTCAACTTTGAAATGGAAATAAAGATGAATCAAGAAAAGCAAAAACTGCATTTTATTTAGATTATCATGTTAAAAAGGCTGAGGAATCTGAGAACATTTGGAAAGGAATGAAAGGACTTTTTAGTAAAGCTAGAACAACTCATATTAATGAATTAAAGATTTGGGATAAATTGTAACAGACATAACAAATAGTTAAGGCATTAAATAATCATCACTGGGCTGGTTAACAGATTTAGAGCCCTTCTGACCTTTGAGAATTCAAGTTGATCTACTTTGTTTTTTATCAATAATCAACCTTTCCTCTTTTGAAACTATGCATTTTAATGAAGTACTGAAAACAACTTATCGTCATTTGAAGAGACTGGTGGATGAAGCCCCCTTGCCCCCCTTTTTTAGCTCAAATCTGTGATCATTTTCTTTCCTGATTCCTTCAGCATGTCTCAGTGCTTGCAGAATCTCGGAACACTTTGGAAGACTTTTTGTCTACCAGAAAGGTGGTGTTTTCTTGGATTTAAATAAGCTTGGGCTTTCAGCTGCTTTAATGTCATTAGCTAACATTTCCAAATGTTTGGTGTGTGAACAGATCAATGGCTTTATTAATTTAAACACATTACTCCCTTCACCCTGCCCTATTTCAAATCTGGCTTTTGTTTAAAGCACTCCATAACCTCAGCCTTATTCCAGGTTAAATGTGATATTAATCAAACTGTGGATAAAGGCCACATATATGACTGAAGCTGTGTTTATTAGCTTTAGTGAAGCCTTTGATTTGGTCACACATTCTTTGCTCTTAACAAAGCCTCAGAATAATACAATATGGGTTTTATGTCAATCCCTAAATTGGTTATCATCATATTTAAGTAATAATGGAAAACAAACTATATTCACTATAGAGGCATATGATCTGATTTTAAACTCTCTGGTGCAGGTGTTCTCTATGGTGTGCTTCTTCTATTGCTCTGGCTGTTTTCTTTCGAAATGTCATATTCAATATGCGCGGACAACTAGAATATCTGATTTTGTAAAGAACTTTTCTTCTTGCATACAAAACCCTCCTTTAACCCTAAAATATACTTCATTTGTACTTTGCAATTTATACAGACTACATTCTGAGGAAAGGAAAACTAGAGATGTGTAAATAGTTAATTGCAAGCAATACCTGCATGGTGAAATGAAGAGCTGTTTTGGAGATGTGCAAAAGCAGGACCATCCTGATAGCAAGCAGGGTTTCCACCCACAGAGCCGGCTTCTCAGGTCCATCCGTGGGCGCTCTGTGGCCATAAGGAGCCTGAAGGTGAGCTGCACAATGGTGCACTTGGCCTTGCTCATGGCTTGTCCCAGCCTGAGTGGGTGACAGCTCTGGGCCAAAGCAACAGACTTTGCATGCTCAGGCTCTTCCCTTCCTACTCTTCCAAAATTTGGCCCCAGGGAGCCTTCTAAGCACTTACGGTGACAGTCAATTTTGGAGAGCCTACCTGGACTTGCATTGAACTACCGTGTTGACATACCCTTTGCAGACAGCTAAAAATGGTATATGAACAAAGAGCAAGGCTGAAGGATGGTATGGAAGAAAGAGAGACACAAGATTAGTTATCCATAACACAGAGGAGAAGCAAATAACCTGACAGCAAGGTAAAACACAGGGCTTGGCATCCCCACTGCAGACATTATGGGCTTGATTCTGCTTTTTGGTTTGCTACGAATAATGCCTGTGCAGTATTAGGCAGATGGTGTAAGGCCAGACTGAATCCTTTGAATAGAAGAATACTCTCTCAGGAGTTGTTTTGGAGACAGTGGCTATAGGTGCCATTGTTCAGAAAGAAACCTGTAGCATAAGAAAGGCCTGGCTGCAAACTCCTGCCTTTGTGCTGGAAGAGCAAGAAGCAGAGGGAACAAATGTGAGTGATACCTTCCTGAAGTGCAGTGATATAGCAATACACTATTGTATATATGCATACCAGCAGTATAACAGATGTGTTAAAAAGCATTATTATATCTGTGAAGAATGTGGTCACCAGAGCTTGGAGGAAGGTTGTACCTCCCACAGAGACAGTGTGTGGAAAGGTTAGCCTTCATACCCATCATGGACAAATTAATATTATGACTGTAGGGCAAGTTACAGGACTTTGTTGCGACTTGGTCTCCATGTCCATTTTCTACTTACATGGACAATAATTTCCCAAAATACTGGGAGACCCAAAGGTTAACATAATTTTCCCTTTGAATAATAAAGCTCTGCAATGTATAGTCACTTACATGGTCCCTGGGGCAGTGACTCAGTCCATTACAATGAGCAAACCTGATTAAGAATATAGTATTTTAAATTGCTGACACCTTTTTTTCATTTTGCCTCCTCTTGCCAAGATCCAGTGGCTGGGTGCTAAAGTAGAAAAAATTCCAATCGCAAATGCAGTGCAATTTTTTAACATGAAGAGAGTTCAGATCTGGAATCTGATGTGGTATAATCATTGACACTTGGATACTTTGTGCTTCAGCACCAGTCAGTGCACAAAATGATTTTATAATAATAGGAAAAGATGCTTTCCTCCTCTGTTTGAATTATTAGATTAAATGGTATGGACTGTGCTTTACAGGAGGCTGGGAATAATGGACTTAAAATCTTTTCATCTCTTAGAATGAGTGCTTTGTGGAGTTTTTGAGCTTTGTTTTCCTACTAACTGTTATACCATTACTATTAACTAAATAATAAGACAGTTCTGTGTAATGTTATTATTTCCAGTGATGCTTGGCTGCAGTTGTCTGGATCCCTTTGAAAACTGGCATCTGCATTGATGCACCTCTGTGTGGCTTTGAATAACAGACATGTACTTTTTAACCTTCAATCAAATTATTTTTTTTAAAAGGCGGGGGAGGGAGTTTTTCAAATACACCCGTTTCCAAATATTTTCTGGAAGAAGGTCTGCATTAATGTTCAGCACAGTTAATCTCTGCAAAATGTAATAGCTTCCATGCAGCCATCCTGTTTGGTGGCACTCCAAAAATGCCTAGCAGAAGCAGTAGGATTAGGAGGTCTAACAATATTGCAGTTGTGACATTCCAAAGAGTATTCGGACCAGGTAGTAGAGGGCTCTGCATCCAAAAGAAAGCTGAAGGTACTTGTGGATATTACGGTCTGGATTTCCATTATGTTTTTATCTGCTCTGGAGAGTTCTATTGTGCAGAGAAATTTTCTTGCAAGGAGATTTTCTAACGTTTGGCAGCTTTTCCAGTACCACCTGATTTTGCATCCTTTAGAACAAAGGCACTCAAGGTACAGCCTGTGGAGCCATATATGGTCTCCTAGAACAATTAACCTGGCCTAGAAACTGCTCTGGTGATTATATTTCCCAGGAATCTCTTTGAAGTGAATTTTGGATTGGATATATTGCTTTGATAAGAGCAGAAACCCATTTCTGACTACCGTCTTTCTTAGGGCCCCATGGGACTTTGTCAATCATATAAAGCAGCTTAAATTTGAGAAACATCCAAGAAAAAGTGTGTCTGGGATGTCATTGCCAGAACAACTCATAAGGCTTCTAGCTCAATTTTTATGCAAGTCATAGGAATCCCCAGGAAAAAAAAGGTGGCCAGTGTAGTTTCTGTGAACAGCTCAGGAAATGGCAACCAGACCCCAGAAGTTTTCTAAGATACTCCTCCACGTTGCTCGATGCATGAGCAGTGAATCCGGCACTGAAGGGAGGTTGTAGATCTGTGTGCATATATAGATCATCAGAGATGTGTTTGAGCAGCTGGCCACTCATCTGAGAAAGGAGGTGCTATGGTGAATGGCCTTTCCCTGCCACTTGCAGATGGCCAAAGGGTTGGGGACCTTCACTTTACAGGTATTTCACCAGTAAAATTCTGCATTGCTGCATGATTTTCAAAGGTCGTAGGATGTGATCTTTGGAAGGCAGATTAAGGAAACAGACAGCAGGATGTAAATCGCAGATGACAGTAAGTATTTTTTGGTGATGATACGTGAAATGCAATGTCTTGGCAGTGTTAATTTTTTTTGAAGGCGAAAATCTAGGGCGATGAAAAAAAGGAAAAACTGAGCAAGTTTTGATTTTCAGTTCCTCATCAGTAACTGGAGAATTTTAAATGTAACATATCTTCATATTTAAAAGAAAGGAAAGAAAAAGGAAATACCAGACAATGTCTGATCACATCAAAGAACAGTGTATCCAAATGAATACAAGTAAGACAGGAAGAAATAACTTTGCCTACATTTGCTGTAGGATTATTATGTCTTTGTCAGCTACCACCGTTTTTAAAAGTATTTTCAGAAGGTGTGGAGCTGGCAGTACCACAGACTTGCACGGCTAGTATTTGTTCAACTCTCCCCTTTAACTCTTCGCTTGGCTTTGCTGTACTGTTTGGAGGCAGCAGGGTAGCTGCTTCACGTGAATGGATTGAGTCAAGGTAAATGGTTGGTCTACCATAGATTCTCTTTGGCCTTTACCTTGTGGGGAGGGCAATTTCCTGGATGTGACGAACTTCACTGTCAGAGCTGGGCTATATTCCTTCGAGTTGCATATTTCTGTGTCTAATGTGGCCTTCCTTCCAGGTCCCTGTATTTCATAGCACACTTAATGTATACCCATTTATGGGTCATTTATGTCAACAGCATAGACTGAGGAATAAGCAGAAGCAATATCTCATTCTAGAATAAATTTGCCCCCGATCCTTGCTCTCTAGCTCACTTTCCTCTTCAGCAATGATTTAAGGAAGAGCTATTAATGTCAACAACGATGATAAGAAGGAGTGACTCCAGCTATGCTTCTTTAGCACATTATTTTGAACAGATACATATGAAAAAAATAAAGAAATGGCAGAATTTTTACAAAGCTCCTGCCAGGGAGAAGGAACTGAAAGTGTGTGCAGTTTTCAGAGAGGTCCTGGAGATCTGAGAGCAGAAGTTCCACTGACAAAACTTTGCTCTCAGCCATGTAAACCTGCATTTGCAGAGGCCACTTCTACACTGGTAGATCACATAGTGCCAGGGAACAGCCCCAGGCGCTGGAGCCTGACTGTGTGCTGCTACGTTAGATTGGTCTCTGCCATGTGTTGGCCCTGCCATGTAGCATCCTTCCAAGCAGTCTTTAGGTACAGTTTGGGAGTTAGGACAGGCAGGAAGGATTCCCTGCATGTAGTTTGCATGTGGCCACCCTAATTTTGGAGAGTAAGAGAGTTTAGTATTATGTATGTGTGCTATTCTGTACCAGTGGGCCTCAGTGTCAGGGAAAGGGTCTGCACATGTCCAAATTTACTAGTACAGACATAGTCAAAGATACGGCAGTGATGCTGTGCTGAGCAAAGGCACTGGAGAGAGGTCTTCACAAATGCAAAGGAGGTAACTAAGTGCCCTGGACAATAAGAGTTAGACTCTTCAGAGCAAACCTAACGAAGGCTAACATACTGGAAGGAAAGACAACAAATGCAGATGATGGGAAATGTTAAGGAGACAAATGTGTCTGAAATCGTGCTTTTCTCAAGGGTTTCAGTGCCTTCCTGCAATCCTGAGATATATGCTTCTGTAAAAGGCAGTGGCATCCCCAGACCTTCATTTACAGGTGCTTAAGTCAGTCTTTTGGGCTTGGTCTCACTCTTTTTTGTGAAAAATGGTGGTAAAGACACTGCAGTTTGACTGAATAAAACTCCTGTAGATGGAAAATGGGTGACCGCTCAGACCATAGTTTCTGAACCCCACATTTCTCCTCTCTGAAGAACACCCTGGCCCTTACAGCTGGAGGTGAGGCTGGGACAGTACCATTCTCTACCCACCATGCTGAAATGGGGTCACTGTGTCAAAAAAACTCAGAGCCAGGCAATATTCCCGGTGCCAGAAAGAGAGTTAACAGGACTGAACATTAGACTCTCTAATTTCTATAAAGCCATCTGCAGAAGTCATTATGTCATGACTGCTGAAGTGGTCTGAAGTACCTTTGTGTAAGATTCGGAAGGGTCACTTCCAGACAGCAACACTGAAACCTTCAGGTGATGGAATTCTCCTTCCATCTCATGTCACTATCACTCCATCACTTTTTAAAGGAATGAGAGCAGGGGGACCAGGTCAGAGTTAAGGTTGGTTGCCAAATTTCAAAGCTTTCAAGACCTCTTTATTTCAGAATTGCAACATTGTAATAGCACTGCTTTAAATTAACTGATATGTATTTACTAACTTAATCTTAGTACAATGCAGGGGCTTAAGGGTCTGGAAATATTGAGTAGCTTTGATCTCCATAAGCCCTTATTAGCACAGGTACTGATACAATTATCTGCAGGGTCACTCTACATACTTACAGGCTAGCAGTCCAGTCAACAGATTAAATTACCTCATTTATCATCATGTGATCTGTTTCTAATTAGTTCACCACAGTTAATGGTTTCTTAAAACTGTCTTTTTTGAATTATTTTTTTTCAGAAGCACATAAACCACTTGAAATAACTTCTCAAGAGTGGCTAAATATACTATTTATTTTCTGGCATATTTCCAGTGGTGTGAGTTATACAGACTTCATTTACTACATGAAATAAGTAGTTTCTCCAAGATGGAAGGTACAGAACTGTGTTGTGATGATGGTAGGATCTGATAAGACAATGTTCTTTAACACATCCATTACACTGTCCTGGCTCACGGAGTCTGACAGTTACTGCTCTAAAAGAAGTCTAAAGACAGCTAGTTTTATCTCCTTCCAGAAAAGTAAAACTATGAGTCTTACTGAATGACTAGTTTTCAGTGAACAAATGTCAAAAGAGATTTAAAAGTGTAGGTTATACTACTATGCTACTAACTACTATATACATATGTATTGGAACAAAGAGGAAATGTCAACATTTTTGCTTGCCAGTCATAAATTGCTGGTCTTAATTAAAGTGTAATAAAATTTTAATTCAATCAAAGCATGTAGCACCTATTGTAAGCTTACTGTTTCATCAGAGAAATTTATATCCTTTGCTTTCTTCTCACTGTACTGCAGTAATTGCATCTAGTTATTAGTAGATTTGCTATTACAAATACATCTCTTTCCTGATGGTCTATGAGCCAGGATTTAGTATTATTATGACTGACCTGGTTTGATTCCCTGTCAAGATAAAAAACCTTCAATCTAAAGCCTTTCAGAAACCACTGTGATTGGTGCGCCAGAAGGAGTGAAGTGGAATTTAACAGACTATGTGTACTGGTGTAGAGTATGTAAAGAGCATGAAATTACTAGTCTCAGAAGGAATCATTTAGTTAAACTGGTAAAGAATGGCTGTCTTAAACTCATAAATTTGGCTTTCATCAAGGACTGAAGTGTTAATAAGTTGTCCTATTAGTTTCTGCAGAGCAAGTGTTTACATCTGAAGGGAGAGTAAACATGGAGAAAAGCCAATATTGAAATTTCTGTGTACTGTATCTCCAGTCAAATGAAGCCCAAGTTCCAGATATAGACAGCTCAGCGCTACCTCTTTCCTTCCAGGTGACATCCTATGTTGTTTTCTGACAATTCTTCTTTTCCAGTAAAATTTTCAAAGGCTGGGGAGGGGAAATAGTCTTTGAAAAAAGTGACATTTAGTATTGGCAGATATCTGTATATGGAGTGTGCCACAGAAAGATTTTCAGACACAATCTGTACCATTCAGTTTTTCTGAGTAAAGTATTGACATTCTAGCTTAAATGGCATGACATCTGTGTGGCAAATGCTTATCATTCAACTGCCACATTTTTTAAGGGAAGAGGCCAAAGACAGGGTAAGAAAAGGTCAACACTGGAGTCAGGGAAGAGGAGTTCAGAGAAGGAGAAAAAGGTTAAAAAAAAAGAAACTAAGGAAAAGTGAGAGGAAAAACAGTGTTTTGTCTCATCCAAATGTCAGTGACTCAGGCAATGAGGCAGACTCCTTCCCTTGGAGTCCTGAACATTGCCTGGAGTCATGCATAGACCAGTCCAGAAAGAGGTCTTCCACTCTCATGTTTCCTGTTAGATCAACGGAAGGTAGCAAATGAAAAAAAAAAGAGGCCCCCTTCATCCTACTTTTTGCAGATTTGGAAAATCCAAATTCTCTGTGAATGTTCCCCTCTCTTTCCAGCTACATATATACCGTTAGCAGAAATGAAGACTCAAAAATGCTTGCAAGCTTTTGTGGTAAGAGCAGAGTTCACATCCAGTCGTTGCCTGGTTGGCAGTCAAAGCTGGTTTTCATACCTTGTGCTTATTTTCCATTATAAGAAGGTGTTCCTATTAAGCCAATTATTGCTCCCAAGCTCAGAAAAATCTTTCAGTTTTTGACACCCTCTTTGCAAGGCTTCTTCGTTTCCATGGAGAAATTTTGTGCAAAACTATTTTTTGTTAGCAGCTGGCACCTCTAATTATAGCTAGCTGGATACTCCCCAAATTGACAAAGCTTTAGCCACCTTTTCGTTTTAAATCCAGTCAATCATGTCCTTCTGGAAACACCTGGGGCCTGATTCTGAACTCAGGTGCATCTGTTATGTGTTGGTGTAATGCCATTTTAGATAGGGACTCCTGAGTTACATTGAAAGTAGACGAGATTTTAGCACATTCCTTTATAATCAAAGTGAGCTTCTTATTTTCTGACCTCTTTTTTTCCCACAGATATTAATTAACAAAGTAGGAAATGTAGCTGTCCTTTTAGCAAACCCAAGAAATAGCCACATTCTGATGTCTGTCAAAATTTGTAAAGTCATTGAAAGTACATTAGTTTTACACCAGTGTAACAGAGAGTGTGTTTTCCACAGAGTGAAAGGATATTGTTATAATGTTATGATGATGATAATTGTGAGGTAATGGTCTCTGTCATAACAGAGTGACTTCTGATCTTTTCCTGTTCCTGAAATTTTGCTACTGTTAATTCCTTGCTGTTTGCTTCCAACCCTATGTGGATATGTTAAGGGCTCTCAAGAAGTTTGTTCAACTGTTTAAACTGTTAAATGCTTCAGGATTCTCTGGGTCCAGTGGGAGCTATCATTCTCTTACAGTCAGTACTACAGAGCACTGTAAAACAAATATTATGTCATATTGGCATATACCATACATTTGCAGCCCTGCCAATACTGTGGTTTGGTCAGATCCATTGCTCCATGAGCAAGGCTCATCCAGATGTTCTCATCCACACCTCCACCCTGAAGTCTCAAGATTATCCTAAACTTCCATCAGGACTTTTTGGATAACAAATATAGAACTAGCCAGATTCTTAGACTTTCACCTACAGTAAGGTGGCATAAACCTGTAAATCTAGGAACCACAAAAAAAAAGAGCATTAGAATATGAGAACAACAAAAATATCACATGGTGCATGAAAAACAAATTCCAGTGTTCTTGGAGCATAAATGCCACAGTTTACATAATGAAATGCAAGCATACATTTCATAGGGTGAATAAGAAAATCTTCACAGTGTATCCAAGTCCACAATGCTGAAGACATATAAAAATGGGTAATATTTTCCTTTTATATTTTTTATCCTTCTTTGGTGTGGAAGAAGCCCTTGTGTCATGAAGACAGGCAAGAAATAAATTTCTTTCAGCAAGTGACTGGAACTGTTTAATTTGTCACCTTAAGGAAGTGGGAAGAGGAAGACATAATTTCTCAAAAATATTTGAATTACATATATGTCTTAAATGAGTAGGAACGTGGGCTGAGGAAGAGTACAGTCAGAGCCTGGAACTAGAACCCTCTATTTTTCACAGCCTTTGGGTTTTCCCTGAAGGATGTGGAATTCCTATTTGCATTCTCATGGAAGCTGTTTTTGTGGTTTCACATCTTCACACACGAAACAGTTTTGAATCACATGCTGTAGCATATGTCTGGCCCAGCTGTTCTCTCTGTACTTTTACAGCCCCCATCACCATAAATCCCTGAGCAGATCACAAGTAAAACCAGAATGATTCTTGCAGTACCCATACATGGTCAAGGAAGTGTTTGGTGGCCACAGTTTACAAAATAGGTAAACTGGAACACAGAGCTATGAAGTGTTTAACCTCAAATTGAGCAAGAAGTCTATGCTCCTGTTTGAAATCAGTCCCAGATGAGTCCCAGCCAAGGGCACCCTCTCCATCACACCTCCTTCCAGGAAGCAGAGAATTTCATTAGGTATTTTCTGAAGTGACATGTATGGGCAGTCCTCATATGGCCACAGTGGTCTTCATAGATTCAAAAAACTGGACTTGAAATCCTCAGTGCTGTGCATTCTGTAGTTCAGTATTCTGTACAGTCCTGGGAAGGGTGAGCAGCTCTGGTAAAGGGGACTGAAACCAAGTATCTCTGTTTTTCACATTGTTAGGACCCCAGTGAGCCATCTCTGCTCATGAACTTTCCCCTGTCCCATGATAGTTTCTTGATCTGGATTTTAATCCAAAAGCCAGTTCCAGCATACAGTTTTGTCCACTTAAATTGGTTCTTACAGTACTGAAACCACAGGTAAAAGTACAAAAACACATGGAATGTGAAACAGACTGTATTATACTACCAAAACAAGTCTTTATCCTATGCAGTCAAGAGTTCTCCTCATAGTTGAGAATCTATTGTCTTGATAAGTGGCTGAAATACTCGTCTATCCTCTTGGCAGGTTTTGGACACGATGCCGTACGAAGATTGTGATGAAGTTGTCCTTTCTGTTGCCTGCAGAAAGCTTGCTATTCAGAAAGTCAGCCTGAAAATACCAAGTCATATCTAAGAAAGCTGTAGCAAAAAAAGTGAATAATTAACAGATACAGGCTTACAATTAAGATACAGGTGACATTTGAAGCAACACTTAAAGTGGATGGCTGGAATAGCTCCTCTACACTCCTAGGGAGGGAGTTTCAAGCACAAGGTTATGTTGCTATCTAATCAGGAAGCTGATTTTGATTTTTTCAGCAGTCTTGGTGCTTTGCTAACAGACATTCATGATATTCTTATTAAGTTCTTAAAGGGTACTTCTTCCCCTTTGCTTTCTGCAGATTGTGATATGCAGGCAGGCAATACAGAAGCACTCTAAA
This sequence comes from Apteryx rowi, assembly GCF_003343035.1. Classification (NCBI taxonomy): domain Eukaryota; kingdom Metazoa; phylum Chordata; class Aves; order Apterygiformes; family Apterygidae; genus Apteryx; species Apteryx rowi. Next base: position 329,491 of record NW_020450263.1, on the reverse strand, counting down.
TTAGCTCTAATAGAACCTGACAGTCCAGAAGAAACCAATACCAATCATAGACAGATCAATTAAAAACCTCTGATGAATGTCTTGAGTAGTATCTAACAAGCCTTAGAAAGTCATGAAAGACTAGTATATAAGGAGCTGGCTTACAGGATCCAGAATTATTAAGATAGAATAATAAAAATACAATACATGAAAATGCAGTACACTCTAGACAAAGATTTTAGCAGTGATACTAGACAAATTTAAATGAGTTTTGGGGTTTGGATATAAAGATTTTTCTGGCTAAAAATATTACTTACCTTCCTTAACCTTTTTATATTCATTTCTAACACTGCAGGTCATTAAAAGGGACTGGTAGTAAAAACTTTTCACTATAGAAAAGATGCAGCTTATGTGCTACTCTGTGTTCATTTTAAACAATGAACCTCATCCATATCATGCTACAGAGCTTATGCAGCTTTGCGGTGCTGTTGTGTTTGGACTCAAATCTTTGAAGAGAATCTTTCATTGCATCCCTTCCCCTACCAAATCTTGTATTTCCATCTTCACTTCTCACCTTCTAGTTCCTCTTTGATGGATTTTTTTTAAAAGTGCAAACACATTCTTTTTCTGTGTTTCATTTAATGAAGCATTTGTTTCTTCCCCCATTTAAAAAAGTGAACAAACAAACAAACCTGAATTAAAGGCTAGAATTTAAGCAATATGCAATTCATTCCAAAAACTGACATTAATTGAAAAGAAGTCACTGATGCTCATTAGGTATCTCTACCGAATGCCCTTTTCTTCATTTTCAGGTGGTTTTAATCTGCAGACCATATATCACATATACCATAGGGTGTATGTGTACATACCCTGTTCACACTCTTCAGTGCAAAACCAACCTCACTGAATGTGTGGGCTGTTACCACTCACACAAGCACAGCTGTAGGTATTTCTGGTACAGCATTTCCATTTCATTGTCAACACCATTATAAGGGTTGTGTCCAACTTCTTTGTAGGTTGCAGAGGATTACAGTCTGGGGTTTGTTTAGCTATGAATGTGTAAGTTGTTTTATGTGAGATATGTGTGTAGTCATCACATGCATTTGCAGATAAGACTGGCTGCTGAGGCTGGCTCTGTCTGAGGTGTACCCTGAAATGCCACTGTAGTTCTTAGTACCCAGAGAGGGTCCAGACCTGTACCCTGAAAGAAAGGGCAAGGGGCTGTGCTGGGAGAGTATGTGTGATAAAAAAAAGGCTCCCGGAGGCAGTAGCTCTAATGCACTGTCCCACAACCGACTCCAACAACCATTGTGGCTGAATAGCTGAGCAGAGGACAAGGGGTGAGAACGTCTGAAAGCTCTGACACGAGGTTAGTTTGGATGGGAGGGAGAGCACTTTGTGATGAATAGCTAAAACTCAATATTGGCAATGATCACCTGTTGGTCTACAACATTTATTCTCAGAGGTTCAGTTTTAGACTCAGTCACATTTGAAAAGCAGGGAGGACCATCACATCCTCAAGGTTACTGGTTGCCCCAGATTTCTTTGGAAAGGGAACTGTGCTGTCCCACAGCGGTGGCAGTCGTGTGTCCTGACTCTCTGTCAGGCCACTGGCTCATGTGGGAACAGATGTTCCTCGAGGTTCACTCCTCTGACGTGGTTGCAGGTCCTAATTTGTGAGCAGAGAAGGGGCTCTTCTGCTTCACAGGAAGAAGAAAGACAACCAGAGGAAATTTGTTCTCCTTTCTGGAAATAGCGTGTGGGATGCGAGTACTTCACATTTCATGGGTTGAAAAACCCAGCATGACCTTCTCTGTAGCCCAAACCGTAATCTGTCACCCAGCTAGTTACCCAAGTGAATTTCACTCAGTATTTATACCCACAAGACTTTCCTAATCAAATTTTTGCATGCCAAACTGGTCTGAACAGAGACAGAGCATGAGAAGTGTGACGAACTTTCAGATGTAAAAAAATAGTTCTTAAAAAGAACTGCTGTATACAGTAATTCTAACAAGATGCCTTGCAGGGGTTCAAGACCACCTTCTTGACTTCCGTGCTAAGAAAGGCAAAGCTATGGCAAGGATAGACTCTTTTCCTACAGAACAGTAAATAGCAGCAATCAGAGCAGATAKGAAACACAAAGAAACAGGAATCACAATAACTCTTCTGAGCCAAGTTTTAGAACTTACTTTCAATATAGCAACATACCTTTCCTTCTTATGTTAATTAAATATCAATCAATAAATCTGTATAGAACAAATCCTCTTATACATATAAGCATGTAACTGTATCTCACCAGGGTAGCTCAAAGCACTGAAGCAAGAGATCCTCAGCAGGGATAAGTCAGCTTAGCTCTACTACAACTTTTCCGTTTGACATCAAATGAGAATCTGGCTGTACAGGTGAGGATAGTGTTACCGTCCCAGTGCTGCAGTTTTCTATACTCTTTCTTTTACTGGTGATTATCCAGAGCATTAGTAGTTGGCTTAGGTGGCAATCCCCATCTCCCAAATCCAGATGGAGTGGGTTCCAGTTTGGATCTAGACCTGGAATCTAATGAGGGCTACATGTTGGGTGGATTCCTCTAGGAATGGCCTAATGTTTTCTCCAGTATAAACTGTCTTTGCACTTCCTTTGAGCCTTGCCTTCTGGCAGTTTTGAAGTGACATTAACTGCTATATTCTCTAAGCAGTCCTGAAAAATCAAAAGCATTTCATTTCCAAGGATTTGCTCTTTCTGAACACTGRATAGGCAAAATACACTGGAGGCGGCAACAGCAATAGAACAAACAAACCAACAAAAAACCCACATCATCAAAATATCAACAGTGACTCATAAGACTTACAAATTGCTACCTACTAAGTGATTCAAGGTGTCTGAAATAAATCATTTAAACTCAGCATAAGCCAAATGTGGTGATAGAGGCTGAATTTTTAGATTAGTATTTTAATAATGACATTTGCCAAAAAAAGCAAATTTGAGAAACCAGAGACCTTTCTATACATCATTATTGCAGCAAAATACTTATTTGTTTATTTGTTAATTTGTTTATTTGTTAATTTTAAGCATCTATTAAGTTATGAAGCAGATTTTCTATCATGACTTCTAAAAAAGCAAGATGCTCACATATTTGCAGGTCCCAAGAATCATGATAAGAATATTTAGGCAGCTAAATTCAGCATAACTGCAAACACATCTGGGAACTTCATTTGAAAAATAGACTCAGTTGAACCTGCTGTCATCTGTCAATCACAGATAGTTTTCCTTCAAACGGGCTGATTTATCATATGCTTTTCTCAGATCAGATGATCTCTTGGACAGAACACATACTTCAGAGATATATGATAGCTGAAGTAAACAAACATGAATCAAATGAAATGGGTGTATGGAATATTTATAATCAGGCAAAATAACAAATTACTATATACATTTCCCTGCCTCAGTTTCCTTGACACTTTCAATAATTTGTTACTTGGGGTTTTTGTTAAAGTTTTTTAAGGCTTTTCCTCCAAATCTTGTGCACTGGTTCTCTGAAAGTCATTCTAGTATTTTTCTGCTTTGTCTCAGCTTCTGTCTCTGTGAACCACTGAGCTCCTTCAAGTCTCTCAATTTTTTTTTTAATCCAGCCCCAATATCTGATTTTCTTTTCTTTTTTTTACAAAAAGGTTGGAGATAGCTAGCTCTGTATAAGATGTGGCCCATGCGAATGCCAGGTTTAATAGTTATGCATTATCCCTGACCTGGGAAGAATGTGACAGGGCCCTCCCATATATCCCTCAAATGAGGGAAAGTAGAAGGTCACAGCACCTTGGTAAATGCCATTCTGATAACCACTCTGGCTAAATGTAGCATATCTCATAAACCCTGAGACACGCAGTGATATAACACATCAATAAGATCTCCTAGAATTCATATGGGGCCCAGGGACCCAGGTGGTGTCTGCTGGGCTTTAGCATGAGCAGTCAGAGAACAGGAGAGGAAGGAGCAGGAGAACATTGCGGGGAGGAGGTGAGGTCTCAGGTGTGGCTTTGGTGACTAGGTCTGTATATTTGCAAGGGAACAGATGGTGGGTTTCTGTGCAAGACCATGCAGTATGCAAGGGTAAAACCGAGGGTGGAATGGGAAGCAGAATGTGTTGGCAAACATATATGCTCTGCACACTCTAAACATCAGAAAAAGAAACTCCTTTCATTGAATTGTACAAGTGCTTTCACTACAGACAGCGTGCGTCTTTGGAAAGATGCCTCCTATACTGCATTAAGCTGCTTCTTTAAGGTGAAATGGTCACACATTCAACTCATCAAGATAATTTGATGACAACTAGACAACATTAAAATGATGACATTGAAAGCATCAYCATGCAATCTGAGTTAGTACATCTAAAAAAACTGCTAAATGAAGCAGCCCCTGCTCCTCAGACACATTGTTTCAGGCTCTGTAGAAACTCAGACAGGTGAAATTGTACTGATTTACTCTTGTCTCAGGTTCTTCAGGTTCCCTTTGCTACTAGAGTTGTGAAAGATTCACTGTTCAAAAACAAAATGTGAAATTCAGAAGAGCTGGAGGGAGCTGGCAGTACCTAAGTTTACAGTAAACTGTTTTAAAAATGACTTTGTATGGCTGCTCTGTGTAAGTGTGAGTATGAATGTATATAGCTTTACACCATGGTTCTCATTCTTGTGTTTGATGATGATACATGGACTGCTTTAAAATAGACAGTCAGGTTTTGGAAACACTGGGATGACACTGTACCTCTGTGTGAGGTACACCTACTTCACCTACTGTGAAGAGTAGTTATATGTGATTTGCTAGGCTTATCCTTCATGCGGTGGAGGTGATGGGAGACAGTTTTCTGTGTTTAGCAGTAAGGTCTGACTGCCTGAAGCACTGAGATTAGAAAGCTGCTTTGTGCATACAGGGAACAGCCTAAAGAACACTAAATGTTTGAGGAGGAAATGAAGCAGCCTGAAGGCTGACATCTTTGGCAGAACAATCGGGGAGAATGGGAACATGCCAACAGACATGTGAAATTCTGCAGAGCCCTGAACGTGAAAAGTAGAAACTGAAACCTGACAGGAGTGGCAAAGGGGAAGTCAATGAATTTACAATTACTGTGATAAGAAAATCTTCCATGGGGGAAGTAYATGAAATGACTAACACTCATTTCACCTTGAGGTTGTGAAGAGCTCTCAGATGAGAAATATGCTCGTTACAATCAATTTTATAATCTGCCACCCATTAGTGAAAAGCTCTGGATGCCATTACCAGTTCACCGTACTCTACAGTGTAGATTTTGATTTGTAAGTGCTCCAGAGACTTATGTGGCACATCACAGCTCTGTCACTTAACTTGTGCCTAGAAGCAGCTGCAAGGGTGTTATTTGGGATACATGGATCTAATTTTCTTCTGGCTTTATTATCTGTTCTTGAAGTGCTGTTAATTTCAGTGGGAATCCTTCCTGAGTTAATCTGGTAAAAAAGAAGACTCRGGAGCTGTGGTTTGTTTAAGGAATAGGAAAGATGAGCCAGGTCCTCAGTGGCTATAGATCAGCACTAAAATCCACACTGATCCCAACCCCACTCCAGATATTGGCCCATATATTGCAAAAGGATCCTAAAGCAGGCTGAGATTCCAAGAACAACAGTTGGTACCAACCTTGCAGCTGACAGGACGGACTCCCAGGAAAGAGCAAAAAAAAAAAAAAAAGTGTTATTGGGGTTCCCTTCAACTTATAAAAGAATAATATTATGTTGTCCCTTTGCATCACTGCTTTTCACCTTCAAAATCTTTTTTCCAAAGGACAAGACTGGAGTTTACTATTATAAGAGCCTGTTAGATCCAGTCCTACAAATATCTTTGCACATGGTTAACTTCATGCACAGAGGTGGTCCTGCTCATGTCAAGTAAAGCACATGCCTAAATGTTTAGAAGAATCAGCCTTACTTCTGACATCAAAGTAAACAAATGATCATCTTAAATTATTCAGTAATTTCTGATCAGCAAAAATGATGTTTCATTACAGAGGAAACAAGTCTGCAAATGTATCTAAAAAAGGAAACAATTTTAAATTAAAATGGATCTCCATTGCTTTAAACCTTTTTTTTTAGTAAAAATCCCTTTTAATAGATTGAAGTTTAAAATTTCAGCTCTGTATTAATACCTGACTAAATGTCACTTTATAAGTTAGCAAAGGCCAAATGCATCTCCATTAAGCAGAATTTATTCTAATACTGTTCCAGCAAAGCTTCAGTCACTGACCTTCATTAAACTAAACTGACTCTGTTATATCCTAGAATTTCAATAAAGTCTTTTACAGTGGTGATGAATTTTGCATTATTACGATCTCCACTAGCAGAAAAAGCAATCTGAAGTATGATGTGTTATATCTTACTCTTATTTCCAGTGATCTCAAACCACTTTATAAACCTTATATAAGCAACAAGATGCCTGATCCAGGTAAGCATTATCAGCAACATTAATGGTAACATTTATGGACATTGAGGTTAGATTCTGCACCATGTGTTCAAGGATCAAGTTCTTAAAATCTAAAGAGCATTGTTAGATTTTGTGCTTTGGAAAGCTCAAATTCAGGAATTCAGGAGGGGTCTAAACACTAACAGATCATACCACTTACAGACAGACAGAACAGTGGCTATTTTATGTTCTCAGGCATCTGCAGTGCACTTTGCTCTGAAAATGGTGACCTGGTAGGGGACACATTACCAACAGTCTTCACTTTAAAGGCACAAAAGACTGAACAAATGACTAGGTGGCATTGTTTGAAGCTAACAGTTTAATTGATAAATGTAGTCAACATGCTCTGTTTTTCTGTTTCTAAATTGTCCGTAAAGTAACTGACTTTTCCAAATCTCCAGATACTGCAAAAGTGTTGGCTTATTGGCTGTTGGAAAAATGACTTCTCTGACTATTCACTGTGTGCTGATTACTACTCGTGCCACATGGTTGGTCAGCTTAATGGTATAGTATTTCTGTTTCCCGGTTGCACACTTCAAGCTTTATGAGCAGGAATAATCTTTTTGTTCCTTCTGTGTCAATTATTCACAAAAACACAAAATTGCTCGGTGAATATATAGAGGTAGAAAAACAAAAACTACCTAAATGACTTTTGAGAGTCTTCCTAATGTGGTTAAGCTTGCAAATATTCATTTGGTATAGTGCCTTTGCATCCCATGGATATTAAAAAATGAAATCTTTCATCTCCCAGATTGCTAGGATTAATGGGGTTGCAAGTATCAGGAAAGCAAGATTTTGTTCATAACACTGTGATAAATTTATATAGTGGCTGTATGTAGCAGATAGCAGATGTAAACCAACCATTTCCACTAAAGCAGCTCTGTTTAAAATAGCTACGATTTTGTTTTGCCATGGACAAACATGGAAAAACAACTCAGAAGCAAGTCTGTAACTATGTAAGAGAAGAGTAGGAAGCTCTTTGAACTGCAAATAGACTTTTATTTCTGTCTTATACTATATGAATGCATATGTACGCAGAAAATGCATCTGATATCCCTCAGCAGAAGAGGCAGGTCTTACTCATCAGCCATGAAGTTTCAGAATACTTCTGGCGATATTTTAAGTGCAATAAGTAATGATTTGTGGTTGTTTTTTATATATATGCCGAGGTTACCAACTAACTTCATGTACAGTACATGGAGGATAGAACTCATGACCTTGGTTTCAAAAATGTACAGCCTTCTCTTTTGCCTGGAAAACCAGCTCCATTCAGTCAGTCAAAGAAATATGTAATCACATCAGCTAGTCTGACATGACAGCAAGAGCACTTCTGGGAATGATATCACAGTGTCTAACAGCCAGCATCAGCACATACATGGTGTCCTAATGGGACAAATGACAGCAGAGCCCAGCCAAGTTTAGAGGTGAATAAGGTAGGTCAAATATCCTGTCCATCTGCTTTGCAGCTTAAATCTTTACTGTAAAGCCGATGGTCTGTGCGAACCACTTTTCACAGTTAGAAATGAAAACTCACTGATTCACATGTCTCTTAAAGTCTTGAAGAGTGACTTCTCAACCTAAGATTACACGTATCTAATTGCATATTGCTTTATATTATGGGCTTAAAAGAAAATGTGTGAGAGAAATTCACAATGAATTTTGATATGCTTTTAAATTAGCATGTTCATATTTTCCTGCAACTTTAAAATGAACCCTCCTTCAAAAGGGTCTACATCATGAAATATCTATTAGTCTGTCTGTGCTAAATTTTGATTAAATGTAGCTAGGACACTTTCAGGTGAAAATAAAACCCTTTTTTAAGTGCCGCTCAAATGGGCAAGTTTTAGGAATACGCAGGAAATAAAAGCTGTATAACTGACTAAAAAATAAATGGTGCCATATTTTAAAATTGTGGATGCTAAAATTGGTGAAATGAACTGGTGGAAAGAGTCACTGCTCCCCTCCTTGGCATTATTTTAGGCAGCCCTGAAAGCAGAGGATCCATATGGCCTTACTTTGGTAACGGGCCTTCAGGGCAGGACGGAAGATTACGTCTGAGTGGTGTTATGGTACCCTGCACACAAAACACCAAGGAAAATATGTCTGAGTCAATAGAAGTCCTCCAGGAAACCAGTTCACACCCTCATCCTGGGCTACCTTAGTATGAATCAGGCTGGCAGAACTGGTGGGGTGACTCCTGCAAACTCTAATCATGTTTTTCTCTTCCCGGACAGTARCTGAATGGCAAGCATAATGCCATTCAGAAATTTAAAATGGGAATAAATACCCTTTGCAACTTTTCCTTTATTTCCAACAGTCCCCAAATAGGTCTCTTATCTTTTCTAAATAACCCTAGCACACTATTTTCCTTGTAAATCAAATCTCTGCATAGGCACTCAAGTCCAGTAGTCCAGATGACCCAAATCCATCAGTCTTGGCCTGCCAAGCCTCCTCTGCTTTCCACTCACCTATATCTTGATCCAGTTCATATACAAAGTTTGAAACCACAGACTCCGCTCCCATGTGTCCAGACAGCGGCGATGGCTTAGCTCGGCGTTAGCGTGGGTACCCCACGCAAGCCAAACCTGCTTCACTGAGCAGGTTCGCTACCTGTGGTCAGGCCAACTTCACGGCCTCACAGAATGAGGCTGTAATGTGATGCCTGCTGTCTTGTGGATGTGGGGAGAGAAGATGGCAAGCTGTTTTGCTGGGACTGCCAACTTTTTCCCCGGAGGGCTCTGGCACTGAGCTGGGGGCAAGCTAGTGTAACAGCCCTTGAGGTAATCCTTGCCTCACCATCTTTATTTTGCCTTTTAATTGTAAGCTCAGTGGGCAGTGACTTACTTGCCCTCTTTGCTGTCTTTTGAGTCCTTTCTCATGCATAAATCCCCACAGTACTATCAAAGGGTCCTTTCCACATGCCAGACCTCAGCACTCTGCGATTATGGGCTTCAGCAGTAATGGTGGTAATGGGCCATTACCRAGCTGTGCTGTGAGCTGGTGGTGTAGCTGCTTGTCACATTTTAAAATCAGGTTATAGTTCAGCCTTTTAAAATTTTGCAGTTTTGTAGGAGAACTTGTCATTCAGGTAACCTGCACCTAAAAAAAAAATCCAAATCCTTATCTTTCCCCCAGCACAATTCATTTGCATCCTTTTAGCTGTGAACAAAGAAATGCCACAAAGAGTATTGCTGCTTATTTCTGCTAGTGTTTCTATAGGAGAGCAAGCCAAATCCATCCTGCTCATGTCGCGCACTTTAGGAACCTCTGGGTCCTGTAGCCATTAATTGTGAAGAAATTGGGCTGGCATTTGCTGCATGTGCTTCAGCTATGCTAGTGGCATTTAAAAATGATTCCCGGTCTGACAAACAGCAACAGCGGTGAGAGCACGGTGCAGGCAGCGGAGGCCAAGGGCAGACCCCCGCCACAGGCATATGGGGCTCGGGCTGAAGGGGAGCCGCGTGGCGCTGGCCAGACGTCTGGCGCAGTGACCATCTGGCTGCTGCACAGTAGGGTGACGGGGATGGGGCGCCACAGGGGACGCGCTGCCAGACGCACTTTGCTCCTCCTCTGAAAATAAGCAGCGTGCCTTCCCACAGCTGGCCGCGGGCCTAGCCACAACTGCTCGCAGGCCGGCCGCGGTCCCGCGGGGCTGCTGTGTGCCAGCCGTCAGGGGAGGGAGGTCTGCTCCGGCTGCTCCCCCGGCGCTGGGTCCTGCCCTGCCTGTTGCATGGGGCGAAGAAGCTCCCTTTCTGGAGCGTTTGGCAGAGCCACGGAAAGGAGCTCGGGGGGGTCTGGAGCGTGCACAGGGGCTGCAAACAAAATAAACGCTGGGAGAGCATGTTGTTTATCTTAGCCGGTGTCCAGGGGGGCGATGCCTACCTGCTCAGGGGAAGAGCAGTGCGGAGCATGGGGAGGGGAGGGGAGCTCCGCGGTAGGCGCTGACAGAGAAACTGGGGAAGGCACCACTGGGATAATTGCCTGCTCCTTAGGCAAGGTGGATACTGTTTCAGCAGATCCCTTGAATGGTATTAAGGCACCTCCCTTTCTTCTGATTATTTGGCTAGGCTTGTGCAATATAGGAGGAAACAAAAAGGAGGCAGATATATGAGTGGAGTGTAAAAAAAGGCATTAGAACAGATGTCATGCAGGTAAAAATCCCCATTAATTAAAAAAAAAGTTTAAAAATGTTCAGAAATCCCCATTAAACAGCCTGTGTTTTGATGCAGGTCTGAGGAAGAGAGCACAGAGCAGAGGTCCTCTTCAGCACAGCTGTGTCTCTTGCAGTAAACAATCGAGGCTAAACTGCAGGATTCCTTTTCGGTGTTCTTCAAAACTCTACCATCCTTGGAGAAGTTTTTCAGAAGCATCAGCTAATGAGCGCTGTCAAGTGCTGAGTTGCTCTTCCTTGATCTTATTGTGAACCACTCATTTTGCTGGCAAGTTCAAAAAAGCCTCTGTTCAAAAGGCCTCACAAATCTTATTTTGCCTCAGCTGAAGGCCATGTTCTGCCACTTTTCAGTGTTTCTGATGCCAACTATACCATGGGTAAGCTGATTTCCAAAGTTTTCTCTTAAATATTTACAGGATAATCAGATGAGAAAAAGTTCCATTGCCACTGGTAAATCTTCTTATGCTGTTGTTTGGAATAATGTTTTCTGGGTGGTCTGTTGTAGTTCAAATAATTAATTTTAAAGGACTGTGAAAAGTTCCAACATAAGGAGTCATTATGTTGGCAGGTCCTTTTTGCACAGCCATCTCTTTTTCATCTGACTGAATTAAATCTTTTCTCCTTCTTATGACCAACCAAGAAGAGTTTCTTATCCAAAGTGGCAATATATGCCAAATGTGACAATGGGTGATGTAGCTGGGAATGGACTCATTTTTGTAACATTTTCTGAAGGGATGGAAGAGTGGCAGTTAAAGCTCCGATTTTTCTTTTATATTAATTAAAGGAAAAAATCAGAAATAAAATCCTAAAGGTCTCTTAAGGGGAGTTTAAATTACAAAAAGTCTGTGTTAGAAATTCCTGAGGTAGGAACTCTGCAAAGTCCTGTTTCTAATGACAGGGTAGCTGCTTTGGAAAGGTGGAGTAGGCATGCAGGCTTTGAGCAAGCAGTAGTAAGGAGCAGTGTTCCTCAATCATCTATTGAAAAACCCCCAAATGTGACCCAAGCTTGTTCCTGGGGCATTTTTTGCTCTTACACAATAACCTGAATAGAAGATGTTCTTATTCATCATTCTGTTATAAAATGTCACACTGTATGCTTCTAAGGTGACTGGAAATAATTAAATAGCATAGAAACGCTTATCACACAAAATGGTTCACTTGGGCAGTCCAGAAATAACTACTGGAAAGATTTTAGGAGAGTATTGCAATCAATAACATTCATATCTCAATCAATAAAATTCATTATTACTGACTCCATGGTCGGGAGAAATGTAATCTTTCCAGGCCTATAGTTCTGTGAGTGTAAAGACAGGCACATGATTTAGGGTAAGTACAAAGGAAAGCACAGGTACGAGATATAAAAGCAGAAAGTTTAATGTGCAAAATGAATTTCATTTAGTATATGGGAATAAAAGCAGTAAAGAAAGTTTCTATAAATAATCTAGAGGACAAAGGACAATCCTGTGTAACAGCAAAGGAGAGCAAAACAGAGATGATGTAAAAAAAGTCTAAAATATTTAATGCTTTATTCTGCTAAAAACTAAGCTTAATTGTGACCAGATGCTTAGTAATATTAACTTTAATGAGAAGATGGGAGCTCAGGAAAAGGATAGGAAGAGAACATGTTAAAGATAAGATGAATGTATCCAAACTGGTAAGGCCCAGTAAATAGTTCAGTGTAAACTCTGAACCATTGGTGACTCTGCAGCAACTTGGGAGGGGAGCAAACATGGTCCTACTCCAGGACCATGAAAAAATCCAGAAAGTTATGGATCAGTTCCTTATTACAGTTTCTGGAAAGATTTTGGAATTATTTTTTAAATAAACATTAAGTAAGTTGCAGGAAGATCATAAAGAGGTAAACAAGTCAACAGGAATATGCCAAGAATATGCTGTGTGAAACCAATCTGAATTCCTTCTTTGACAGCATTACTGCTTTAGTGAATAAGAGAAAAGCAGTACATGTGATGCCTCTCCACTTTAACCAGACTTATCCCGCATAGGTTTCCTACAAAGCTGAGGAAATATGTTTAGAATTTAGTCAACCTAAACTGGTTGAACAGCTGTTTGAAATGTTGCTTTCAAAGACTTCAAAGGCTTTTAAAGTCATCGATAATTTGGTGGTAAGCTGTAGTTGCAAGTGCAGTCTGAAAGGAGTGTGGAGAAGGGGAACATTTTTTGCTAACATCTTGGCTTACAGTGTACAGGGGGAACTGATAAATTTGCTGGAGGACTTGAAAGCATTTTAGAGAACACGATCAGTATTTTATAATATAAATTAGGCAGATGATCCAAAATCAGCAAGATGATCAATACAGATGAGTCCTGAATGTTATACTTAGTATTCAGAAGGGGAAATATAAAAACTCATGGGCCAGCAATGCAGCAAGGAAAATGGATCACAAGCGGAGTGAGTCAGCAATGTGAAGGTGATGCAGAAAAAGCAAGTCTTATTCCGGGAAGCACTATCAGACTGCTATGAATAAGACACAGGAGGTAGCTATTCCATTCAGCTTTGGTGGATATTCAGGATGTGTTACTATGCCATTACTCAGGGTGCAGTACATTGGAGCAATACATTTTTAGAAAGACAAATTGAAGAGGATTCAGAAGAGATTGGCAACCATGAGAAGAAGATATGACCTGTAAGGTAATGCTGAAAGCATGGGATTTGCTTAATTAAGAAAAAAACAGAAAGGCTGGGCAGGATTTGACATCACTCTTCTAACACTGTTGTAAATTTTTCTTTGTGGCTGTTCGGTGGATTTTTTTTTAACTGTTACATGAGTGAAACATTGGCAGAAGCTATCCAGGATAACATGGAACCATCAACAGAAGATTTAGGGAAAAAAAGCCAGAAAATACCCTAGGGATAGTTTATGTATGTTAGATACAGGAGTTTAGGTTATGTGATTCCCTGAGGTCCCTTGTAGGCATACTTCACTCTCTGGGCATTTAGTTCCATGGTGACCGTCACCTGTAAAAATAAATATTTATTTAAAGAGGACAAAAAGAAGTACTTCAGTTAAAAAAAAAAACAAAAAACAGTGTTTATCAAAAATTATGAAAAAAATATTGCTGTTTTGCCTGCTTAGCCTGTCACATCATTATATCAACCTAGTGGAATATATAGCAAATATAGACTTTATGGAAGAACAGGAAATGGGGGGATCCTGTGGATCAGAAACATGATGGGTCACTCTGATATGTCTTCTTTCTATGGAAAGCTCCTGGCTGCTATATTAATGCTCAAGCTCCATTAAAAATTCATATTTAAATCCTTTATTTCATGAATTTTGAATTGAACTTGTTCCTCTTGGCTTGGTTTAAAATAATGCATTTTCAGATTTCCCATTTCCAGACATTAAACTTCACTAGATTTAAGGGGAAAAACACATGGCATTAGTAAACAAAATTGGGAAATTCATAATCCATTGGTCTCAGTTTTGTTTTCATTCTGCCTGAGCATACATATAGGAAGGAGCCATGCCCAAACTCCTGAGCTGAACTAGACCTTTCTGCTCCCTTCTCCGTATTGCAGCATTTCTGTTCATAACTTCATCGCCTTTTTGCTTTGCTGTCTGGCAATGAGGTCAACTGGTGTTTAGTAAAATATGGTGAAACTATGACATAGTGTCTATAATTTAATCACAAAGAGATGTGAAACATTAATGATTTGGAGTTTCTAAACAAAGTCTCAGAAACACCAGTGGTGTTTAGGTTCATTTCAGATGTTCTGAACCTGTGAAATTTGGATGGGTTTAATATTTTTTTCCTCAAGTGATTTGTAATGAGAAGAACTGCTAAATTTCAAAAGCACCTAATTTGCACTCTGATCTTTATTGGAATTTTTAGTATATTTTGAATTGATTTATTAAAGTATTTCTCTGGAAGTGCGGGTATCACATATAGAAACACCACAGTTGAAAAAAATCAACAATTTTGTGTGACCTTTCAAAAATGTGTAGCTGCATGTCATAGGATTTAACACAATGTCCTAGATAATATGCAGTGCAAGCCAGAAACTGTGTCTTCTAGAAATTTAAATGTCCCATAAAAATATCAGTGGACACTTAAACAATTGTCACTTCTCTTGCCCCTGGTAAGAGATGGCTGTGTCTCCTGCTAGATTTCTCAGTCGGATAGCATGTTTCCAGCATATTTCCATTTTTCTCATGCCTTACTCACTATCTTCCAACAATTTAGAACTAGAGCAACAGAAAACTACTTAAGAAAATTGCAAATTTATCTAGTAAAATGCTGGCCATTCAATCTTCATTCTCCATTGTCAGCCTGAAGATACACTTTAGTCCTTCCAAGGGGATCTAAACATCTTTCATATATAACAAACTGCTTTGAGAAAAGAAGGAGGAACAAAATGGCAAATCTGAACAAAAGTGTTGTAGCAGAGTGAGCGCAGCATTATACTGGTCTCAGGCCATGATCTCTTTTTGGATCTTATCTTACAGGAGAAACTGTATTCAGAGGGTGGAGGAATATGTTCTGCGTCTGCCTCATGAACTGGCAATTCAAAATCAGTAGACACTATGCTATGAGAATGAGACAGTCTGCAGAGCTCCTACATAAAAAATAAAGCTGAAAGACTACTTTACATTTTGAACAATTTCTTTTTCTTTTTTTGTGTCATGAAATCTAGAGACTGGATTTAGGGAGGATATATGTAGAAGACTTCGATGCACTGAAAACTTCTTTTATGTTTCATGAAAATATTCTCTAGTAATAGCTGATACATATGTTGAATAGCATTGATTCAAATAAACATCTCTGTTGAAGTCCACAGAAGTGTTTTTCATGTGAGAGAGAGGACTTGAAAAATCAGGCTATTTGAGAGCAGCAAAGTTAACTGTGACTGTTTGTAAAAGCCAAATGCAAAAATTTCTTTGGTGACTGCTGAACGTGAACAGTTGCATTTATATGCAGATATATAATATGTACACACACACACACACACGCACATGTATTTATATTTATATATATCAAAGTCTGATTTAGCTTTTATATACCATAATGGAATGCTGTGTTTATCCTGAAGTCCAGCTCTCTTAATTGTGTTCTGTTATTGTGTGTCTAGAAACAAGTTGCTTCCAAATATATATGAAGATATAGGGCCAGGTTGAACAGAATACTTAGGAGCTTGACATTTCCTTGAATGTCTAAGAAACTAACTAAGCAAGACATGTATACAACACCAGTTGAAAAACATGGATACATTTGGTTTTTCCTTAATTTTCTTTTTTCACAGGTTCTCTAAAACATCCTTCCCTCCCACCTAGTTTCTGTTGTAGGTACTTCTATCAATTCATCTGACAGTTTTATATATTATAGATATTATTTTCTTCCCTCAATGTGATTTTCAACTGAAAAAACCCTTTGGGCCCCTTTGGCTTCTCCTGGAAACTTGTTGCCATTTGCTCACTCTTGGAGATCAGAGAATAAATTTAACTACAGCCAATATTTAGTTTTATATTTGGATTTCCTGCTCTCCATTAACTCAACTGGCACCCTGGCTGTTATAATAAATTAGCTAACTTAAATAGTATTCACTTTACCAGATCTTTAAAGTTTATTATATTTCTAGGTCTTCTAGCTACTTAATATTTCTTTATAAAAATATAATTTCTCTTCCTGGATGAATATCTAGAAGGAAGAAAGGAAGGAATGGAGGGAAGGAAGGTGAGACAGAGGGAGGTAGGGAAAAAGGGAGGAAGAAAGGGTTCAAACTGTTTCATTGCCAAGCTTCATCTCTATAGTTTCTGATTCCTTTTTGAGCAGTAACAATAGAACAACAAAATGGAGGGAAATGGAAGGAGATAATATAGTCAATTGTTTTGTTATGTTATCATATTCCAGAAATGCTCAGAGGCAAATAGGAAGTGGGTTACATCCAGATCAAATATAACTGGGTGAGATAGGGAATGTTTCCAAAAGGAAATACTGGCTTATGGGGCTAATGAAAGTGAATTGTTTTTAAGCAGATAAGAAAGACCAGCTCCTGTGCTGAGGTAAACTGTCACAGCTCAGCTGAAGTCAGTGAGGATCTGGCCTACATCCCCTATTATTATTTAGCGTCTATAGTATATTCTAATAAATGTACACAGGTATGTCATGCATTGGGCATGTGAGACAGGCAAAAGAAGTTAGTTCATACTTATGTTCGTAGGTGAGATCACTGCTGAACTATTACCTGCACTTAAAACATACTTTATATCTCATAAAGATCTGAACACATGTTTTACCTGCACTCTTGTGGCCAGTAGGCTAAATATAATACTTTTTTCCCTAAATAATTGGTCTTTTATTTATGTGTTTAGATTTACCTAAAGAGACTCTGTGCCTTTAATATAAAGAAAACCTGTAGTTCTGTGAGCAGGGGACCAAGGCAGCTTGGTTTGCTATGGTTTTGTGTCTGAAAGCCTGCAGCTATCCTACTGAATGTGAGGACACTGGTGTTTTTCTGGACCAAGCTACACACCGTGGTGGCACTCTGACTCCCCATCCTGGTGAAATCCAGTGTGCACCAGCCAGTCCCTTTACCGGTTTGTGCAGAAAGGGAGCCAGGGCATGAGGACTGGGTTAGGGGAGCGTCACTGCATATTTCAGCAGAACCCAGGTCTGGATGAGCAAGTGGCAGGACACAGCATGTGCTGGAGTGCGGCCCAGCAAGAGAGTCTAGATCTGTATTTAGTTACTTGTGTGAAGATCTTGACATTTAATAAGGTATGTGTTCATACTACTGCTTCTGCTTGCGTAAGGGCACTAAAAAGGTCTCTCTCCTGTACCCTGGCCCGCTACTTGCACAGAAAGTGTAGGGATTTAATACTTCTGAAATATATCAAATTTGGCTGAAACTCTAAAATTGCTTAAGGCATCTATGTCAGAGGGGTAGAAAAACAAGTCTGCCAAATTCAGCCTGCATTTGGATACTCTCCTTGTCAAAGACTTAAACTTCACTCGGAAATGAACATGTAGCTGCTCTGATCAGCAATGATAATATACTCAAACCACAAATGTAAGGAACAAATTCATCCTCTCCTGTTTCCCTTCTTTCAGCATCTACATTAAAGATTTGTGCTACACAAATGTCAATTTTGCATTGTAAAGACGGAAAACAAAATTCAAAATTGCATTAGTCCTGAATGTGCCTGCATCTCCTGTGGAAGAAAGTGGGGTGAAAGCAAGGTTTAGTCTACATGTGTTAAGATCAGACTTAGGGTGCATCTTGGCCATGAAGTGGGGGTTCTTCTCATATAACTTAAGGTATCTAAGAGATAATTGTCCAGTCTGAAGTAAATGTCTAGACTAACTCTGCAGTCTTTGGAGAGATGCACACCTTCAAAGCACCATTTGTCCTATCTGCTTTGGATTCTTATTTCAAGTTGGCAGGAAGCACCTTCTGGAGATGCAAGTTTTGAATAATCCAGATAATCACTGAAAACCTTGAAATTGGGTTATATGCATTTAAAGAATGGCTGTCACTGGCCACATTTAGTTTGCTAAACATGAATATATGAATTTGTAACATGAACAGGAGATGAAATACACAAATATTCCTTCAGGTAATTTTTCACATAACACCTGATCTGAAGAAGAAGAGGAACTTCACATCTAGGCATAGTCTAGGTTGCACAACCTTCTATAGACTGAGTGCAGAGACAGACTCAAAAAGGGCAGTCTGTGTGCACCTCCTTTAAAAAAAGCAATGCTTGTGAAGAAGCATCTTGAGTATGGCAAAGAAAACCACTTCATCCAAAGTGGACCACTCAAACAGGAAGCAAACAGGATGGAATTCTGTATCTGTCAGATACTACTGGAGATGATTATCCCAGCTCGTGTCCCATGCACAGGGAGAGTGTAATACTGTGAGATGGTGTTTAAAGTGCTACACACTGGAAAGCCACTCAACACCCAGATGCTATGGATTTACAATAATTTATCATCCACATTCCATTAAATGACATCTGGGAAGTGACAGTATTTAGAGTTTAAGTGAACATATATCTACATTAACCTCTTTAAAATATATTAATAATAACAATAATCCATCCTGACAGCTTACTGGTAGCTTGAAGGCAAAAATACAACAAAATTTTGCAGAGACTTATCACATTTTGTAAATAAATTAGAAAAACACTCCAATAAAGACTGTACAAAAAATACACAGAAAGAATAGTAATGCAAGCAAAGTGAAGAAGATAAAAGATACTTTCATGAAACAGAATGAGACCTTCAAGGACAGAAATAGGAATAAAATGGAAATGAACATCCTGTAAAAAAAAAATAAAAAAAACCCCAAGCTGCACTACTTTTGGTAAAGGAATTCCTATCATCCCTGGATATAAAAAACATGGCTCAAGAGGGTCTCTCTGATTGTCTCCATACAAGAACTATTTTCATTGGGAAGTTTCTTTTTGGCAACAGCAGTCTCCCTGAAAATACAAGGATTTTCCTTGGGAGTCCACAGGCTTCTCTGTCTGACAGATTGACAGCTCCAAAGAGGAGAATGGGATGGTGTTTATAATGGGACATAGTGGAATGCAGCTCTATCCAAAAATGCTATGGATTTACATACATTTAATATCCACATTCCATTAAGTGACATCTAAAACCCGGGGAGAGACTTTACTTAAAAAGAAAAGAGACGCTAGATGATTCAGAGGCTTAGTAATGGAATACAGAGCCATTCACCTCTAGGTCAACCGTCTGAGTTCAGCTCGAGTTATTATTGACCAAACATTTATACTAACTGCAGGCTGTGTGGAATATCAATGGCTTTATGGCTCTGTTAGATATATTATTTGTCCATGTCTGAGGTGTCCATATGGCAAAAATCACCTCAGACTCCCTTTATAGTCAGGGAAAAACAGGTACTTTTAAGGCATAAATCATCTGGAAGATGTCTTCTTTAGGATGAGATTAATTGCACCTCAGAAGTATCTATTTCTCTCTGTTGACTACAAAGGGAGCACAGGGTGACTAGCTCCTATGTAGATGTTTATACTGCAGGAGTCTAAATTTGGATAAGATGAATAAATACCATACTAAGTGACTTCTCTATAGTTACCCAGAGGTCTGTGGTAGGTCGGCAACTGAACATGGGTATCAGAGATTCCCCACCAGGGAACTGCTAGCTCATACCTGCATTTGATCAAACAAATCTCACCCTTACTTTGTTGCAGGGTCATCTGTGAAATAACTAGCAACCCTGCTTACTACTTACTGGAGTGATGAGCCAATCTAGGTGGAGGCATGCCTTGCTACTCTGAGTGATGCTTTTTCTTAATACCTATCGGCAAAATTTGTCAGTGACAGCATGTGTGGTCTCCAGAAAGGCTACATGCTGGGACATATGTATTCCATGAATTTCTATTGTGACTTTTCCTTTGCTTAAGAGACTGTATCTAGTCAGAGCTCTCTGCTGCTCCACCAGGCTTTTCTGTCTGGCAAATGTCAAAATCCATTAAGTTGGCACTTCCAGTTTTAATCTGTGAATGGGTAAATTACTTCCTCTTACATCTCTGTTACAAGCCTTTGTTGAGTGACTGAAATGAGAGCAGATTGTGTACGTTGCTGCCAAGACATATTTAATAATATTAGTGCTAAATAATAACAATAGCATCATTCTCAAGGAAATGCTCACAATGGCGGGTTAAGACGGGACACCAAACATGACATGTGTGAATTAGCCATCTCACACTGCTCTTAAAACATTGTCTCCATTATAAGTGGTAATTAAACCAGAAGAAAGTCCTTGGCAGGTAGGCTGTACATTTACTTGTTTTTAAATCTTTGATAGTATATTGGCTGCCATATGATCCACATTAAGCTGTGAGATGTTAAATACAGCTTGTTTCTGGAAGTCCTGGTTAATATCTGGCAGAAGCTTTCTTCAGTAATACCAGTGATGTCTGCCTCTTGCATAGCTAAGTGTTTGTCCACTTGTCTCTACATCAGCTGGCATAGGTAGACAACTGGACAAACTCTGCTTTTGGCACTTACTCTATCATAAAGCATCTTTTATTAAAATAGTTACAGAAGGCTGCCCAGATGTGTCTGTGTGCAGGATGGAAAATAACTTCTAGGTGTAAACTAAGACACCCCTCCAGTCTTGTGCTATTTTGGCCCTCCCGTGAATCATGTAAGCCCTTTGTTGTGCGTTAGAGCATATGCAGCTTCTCAAGTAACGTTGACAATTATGGCAGATCTGTGTACTCCAGAACAGAGCTTGCTTTTATGTTAACAGCATTGCTTGCTCACTGTAAGATCTTTTCTTTCTACTCTATCACATTCATCTTTCATCTCTGCCTTAAAGTCTATAAGGAGTTGAAATGATGGAACCAAGTGTCCCTTCACCCAGTTAAATTCATATTATTTACAAATTTACAGATATCTCTCTCTGTCTCTTCCCTTTTCCCAGAACTTTCACATGGTCCTTATGTTCTTACACTCAGCCAGGACTATACTATTAGAGCTGTAAAGACAGCACATAGCACATAGGAGTCTTCTTCTGACCAAAGCCTTCAGGCATTGTGGCAGTATCATACTTACAGAGTAAGTTAATGTGAGTCACACAATAACATCAGAGGACTGAAGTCAGTGGTAGACTGTGTATGCAAATAATGAATTTGACACTAGCCAGACAAAGGGACAAAGTGCAAAACCTTTTTTTGCATTCATGTTGGTTGCTTTTCCTTCAGCAGCTGTGGGCTCTGTTCCCTCGTTCGCACCCGCATACCATGCATCTGCATGAAGAACTGCCCAGCAAACTGGAGTGCTCTTGTAGTGCACTAATTACTTCCCATTAACTCCTTATTGTGCCCAAAGGGAGTCTACCTTAGCTTTTTAGTTCAGAAGTGAGCTTTTTAAGTGACCCTTCTGATTGTCCCTATTCACCGCTCTGTCCCCTTTTGCCATGTTTTGCTTCACATTGCTGAGCAGTTTTGGAATCCACAATCTAGGCTTGTTTGGGTGAAACTAAACCAGAATATGTGCTTCAGCTGCAAATGGGTGTTTTGTTCACGAGACCAGACTAGAACTGATCTGAAGTAAAGGTACTATGATGTGGTTGTTATGTCTTCAACAACTGTCTTGTTCTGCAGGTCCTTTCTTACCGTTACTCATGACTTGTTAATGTAGTCATATCTTAAATGTGCTTCTGTGCTTTTGGGAGTAAAGCAAGTCATTGTGCAGTTAGTGTGCTCTATGAGGTCCCACATGGAAAATTGGAATGGGGTGGCTATGGCCTCAGTGCAACTAACACTGCTATGACTGCACTTGGACTACTGTGGTTACCTGAATTCCAGCTTTTGTAGGTGATGCTAGCACTCTTCACACCTCACTGCATTAGTAGATTTTGCACTGAGCTAAATAAGCAAAGTCCACTCTGTGTTCAGTTCAGGCTTATGACTGCGCTACAGTAATAATCTAGCACATCTCCCTATATTGTACAATATACCTACTTTATCATACTTCAGATGAACTAATGCTATAGTGCTATACTGTCTTAGCTTAGTTTTTCATGCTGGATGCATTTTCCTTAACTTCAGTTAATTTAAAATTAGATCTCTAGTCTAAGCTGCTCTAGGTGCTCTGTAGAAACAATAAAGAGACATGGTGTCTTCAAACAGAGATATACATGAAAAGATAGTGTTTAAGGCATGTGGAATGAGCAAGCCATCCTGTGGCTATTGGGTGAGCATAGACAACTGGTTTGGACAAGAGCCTTATCTTTTAGATGGCTGATGTAGTTAAAATGACTCTATGTGTAGTCTCTACAGAGGCAAAGTTTCCAGTGAACTGGGGAAAAACAGAAAGCTCACAGATCAGTCTCTTGAGGAGAACAACAATAAATACAATGAGCAAAATAGATTCAAAACAAATACATCTCATGAGTCAAGCCAAGCTCTTCCTCCTTTTTCCAGCAAAAACAAAATTATGAGGTGGTGAAGCTATATTAGATGGTGGCTTTAGTAAAGCATCTGTCATACTTCTGCATAGAAAAAGTGTGCTGCATTGAAAATTGTGTGAAAAGATCTTCACTACAGCTAAGGGTAAACAGCAATGCGCAGTACTGGAAAGGAGCCTTTATGGAATCTGGAAGAGGATTAAAGAACACATTAAATAATTCTGTTTACTGGTACTAAATTAGAAGGATTTGTGTGCAGTTAAGATAAAAATAATTTAAACAGACCTGGGAATTGAACACAGTAGAAGAATATAGAACAATGGGATTCAGTTTAAGTCAGGTTCTGAGAATATTTCACTTAGAAAACAAAAACATGTACTCAGTATGGAGGGAGAAACTAGGAAGTAAAGAAATATAGGTGTCAAAACATAGCCAGGTTTGTTATGTGACAGAGAGGTGTCATATCACCTATGTAGGCAATGTCTCCCTCTAGCAGAACTCTGGTGCCACTGCATCCAATCTGAACATTTATCAAAAATTTATGCACAGATTGGAAGGCATTTCTAAAGGAATAAAATGATCAGAAGGATGGATGAAGGGACTGAGTTTTGAGACAGAATGTGATTCCTATTTTGTGAGTTGTTCTTACACAAGGGGAAAATCTATTGTAGTCAGTGTTAGAGACTGAGATCAAACCAGAAGTTTGTAATTGTTTTCCTTTCTGTGAAGCCCTTAAAAAATTCCAAATTGTTAGAAGGTTCAGTAAGAAAAATGAAACTTACTTTTAGTATCCATACTTCGGTGTGCACCTTTTTTTTCTTTGTTTCTTTGTGGCAGTTTTTTTATTGTCTCCTTATTGATTTCCATTAGCTCTACTGGCTTGCTGAATCTGAGTCTTCTGGTCCAAATGACCTACATCCGTTTACCATCAATACTGTTCCAACTCCAGGCTTCCTGACACTCTGCTTTAATGTGAATTCCAGACATTAGCACAGCACTGCAACATTGATCTGACTGATACTTAGTAATACACAAAGTGAACATACACAGATGTTGACCAATCTTTTCTCCCTCAGATATTTTTCTTGTCAAGATAAAATATTGAAACATACAGTGTATTTTTCAGAAGAATGGGTGCATTTAGTAAATTCCCCATTTATTTTAAAAATAATTGTTTAAACCCTGTTTGGGAAAGTACTTAAGCACATGCTTAAGTTATGTTGACTGAAATTTAAGCCCATGCCATCACTTTGCTAAATACTCATCAAGCTGGGACGTTGAATCGTAATACACTGGGCCTGTGTGGTCTTAAACATCTTCAGCGTTAAGTGCACTGCTGTGTTGTTTATTCCCTTGACCTCTTGGCACTTTTCTTGAACACAAGGTCCTTGTCTGTTACCCCTTACTGGCTATGGGGACATACAAATCAGCTGTCCCAGGTCAATAGGAGAGCTGGTATCTGACCTTTCCCTCCATCTCCTCACATCTCAGCAGCTTTAGCATGTACCCATCCAAGATTTCAGTCATGTGGGTGATCTGGGCTCACAAATGACCTCTTCAGAGGCAGCTAGCAGGTGGAGCAGGGAGCACATACAGTGATTTTGCGCAGGACTTTAAAACAATCCACTCTTTCTTTGTAAGATGATGACATCATGTACCCTATACATCATTTCTTGCCTCAGCTTCCTTATTATGACAGACCATTCTGTAAAATGGTTAAAATCCTACAGGATAACTAAGAAGCTGCTACTTCAGTGCATAGATTCTTTTTACAGTGTAGGAGCCTCTCAAACTCAAGTGGCTTCCTCTAATTTTGGCTGGTTTGGTAGTTGAATTAGACTTACCTTACTATTGGAATAGTCACATCTTTTTGTCTCCTGTCCAAAGTTTTGTTTACAGCTCTCTGAGCCTTCTTCTTTTCTCTTTGTTTTTATTTTTCCCTCCTGTTAATCTCTTAAAAGTATTGCTTTATCAACATTGTCTTTTTGACTAACAACAAAGTTGTCAGGGTAATAATTTATCTTTGCCTGATCTGGTGAACCCATGTAACAAGCGCTTTCAGCAAATAGTGGATTCCACATAGCACTGTTAAAAGACACAGTGACTATATAATGGCAACCAGATTTCCTAAGTTGTATGGAGATTGCCAAAATAATCACATATTTTTTAATCATACCTGAGATCAAGGCCCTTTAAGTAGATCATATGCTCACCTGGACTGAAACTGTTCCAGATGTACTGGTTGTGAGTATCTTTCACATCCAGATTATAGTCTAACTCTCACAGAATAAACTTAAAATATATGATGTGAATCTATTTTAGAGTGTCTTATATCTGTGCATTGTTAGACCTGCTTTGGGCTGAGCTCCATTTCACACATCTGATCTTGCATGCTTTTCTAACAGGCAGGCAGAGGAGGCTGCAGTCACATTGACCAGTGGTATCAGAGGGACATGGGGACATGGAGAGGAGGGACAATAAACCCCGAATTTTGCAGTTTTGTCATTGTTATTCATTATGCTGGACTGCACTGATATTAGAAGTAGCATAAGAATGGGAATACCATTTAGAGTAAAACATTTGCTGTCTGAATTTCCACTCATTCAGAAAATTAAACTGAATTTAATCAGTGCTTCTTGCAGTTCCAGGAAAATTTTCTCAAAGTTCTTCATGAGCTGGTCCTTGATATGACCTAGTTTTCCTTCAATTTCCATACATGAAGTATGATGGTTTCAATCACACTTCATTAGCATAGTATAGTCTGGCCAGAGTAAGAAAGAGCTAGAACAGTATATACTCAAAGAAGTTAGAATTTCCCCAGCATGTGACTATACATATTTTGTCAAATCTTACCTCCACAGACAAAACTCCCATTTGTCTTCAATGACATCAGGATTTTATTCACCATTTTCAGCATATAGCCCCTGTGTTCCTCTGTCATTGTTGGCTGTTCCTGACAAAGTGGTAGTTTACTATACAAAGCTAGCTGTGTGGTCTCTCAAAGTGCTAAGCTCAATTTTTCCTCATCCTTAGCTGATGAAAAGTCTTTCATCATTTCTGATAATTTGAGGAAATACCTATCTTGTTCTTCCTCATATTTTGGGCACTGAAGTGAATAATATCTTTATTTTAATTTCTAGTCTATCAAGTTGATTGCATAATGACTTTTCTCTGAGCCGAACTCTTTATCTCCAGTTTCCATCTCTGGTTTATGGTCTTTGATATTGTACTTAGTAAAAATCTGCCATAGTCCTGAATGTTTCATTGTGTGGTAGTTCTAAGGAGAAGACTCTAGAGATGGGCTAAGTTATTTTTGAACTGCTTTTCCCAGATGCTTGTGTCTTAGGTACTGGCTGTATCTTGCACATTTTCTGTTTGGAATTGGCAAACTGCTCCTCAAGTATTGCTGAGGAAAGGAATTGATGGTACAAACTTGGGTTAGAACTTTGGACTGCTGTTGCAATCAAGGTACAGGAAATACTTGCTTCTTTGGTTAAAATGTTGTGGAAGGCTGACCGTTCATTTCTATATATTTCCTGGGGAAGGGGAGGAATTCATCCAGGACAGGAATATATTCAGGTAGGCTTTGGCATAAAATATAGATTTATTGAGGTAGAGAAAGCAGTTCCTGAGGCCTGGATAACCAGAGAAGAAAGCTCTGACAGCAATAACTGTCAAAGAGAAAGGCAGTTATCCAGGAGATAAAGGGTGTTTTCAGAAGATACAGAGATTAGGTGAGACAGTAGCTATGGATGAGGATCACAGCAGAGGTGGGACAAGTCTGGAGATAGTAATAGGCATATTTAAATACAAGGAAGAGAGCTAATGAGTCAAAGTTGACACCAAGAAGCAAAGCACAAAGGATAATGAAGCAAAGCTGAGTAGAACAGCCATGTACAGAAGTCACAGATTTACTTGGTCAATGAAGAAATAGTAGCAAATATGGAGCAATAAAAGGGTGGGTAGCTGAGACCCCAGTGATAAAATAAGACCCTACACAGGTAGTAGATAGCTGATGTCATCAGAGTTAATGCAATGGGCAAAATTAGATGTAAGAATAAAATGGAAAAGAAGAGGGAAGAACTCTGAAAAGAAGAAAGGATAATAACCAAATCTTAAAAATGACAAATGGAGGTCATAAACTGCATTTAATCATCCTTCACCTGTTGGAGGGAAGTCATAAACCAAAACAGCCAGAGAGAGATTTGATAGGACGGAGTCAGACAAGAGGACCTATTAAGAAATTCTGAGGATTGCTACTCATCTTTGAAAGTGTGCAAAGGGCAAAGGATGTAATGGGGAAACCACCATAATTCAGAAGGGGTCTGTGCTTTTCCTCTGTAGACAAACCTCTGCAACAGCATCAGAGAAAAGACAAATAAGAATGGTATGAAATTGCCCAAACAAGAATTTGTGCATGCTTACATGATATTTTTTCAGATAGTAACCCCTGGGCAGGTAAAAACTTTGGCAAAAGGAGACGTATTGTAATTCTGATTTCTCTTTAATCAATGAAAAGGAAGATATGATACAACTAGAGCTGTACGATACAGATCTCTGACTATGCTAGCATTAATTTTTAGTTGTTCCATCTGAAGATAATATATCTCATGTCTTCAGGGTTGTCTCCTCTAAATTCAGCTGTTAACAGAACTTATTGCTCTGAACAATAAGAAAAGTTAACAGACATAATGCACTCAGAACACAATATGTATATGTAGTCTGAAACTCTGGCTTAGGAAAAATTTTTGTTTATTTATAGTGAAATGTGCATGTTTCAAACTTCTGCTTTCACACCTTAGTTTCCTAAGTCATGACACAACTACAGTTTATGGTCCTGTTTACTTTTATAGATCCTTTGGGTGTATATATGGAACCCTGTGTGATACAGAGTATCTGCTTTGATCTGTTTGACTGAGCATATAATAATTATACTTCTTAATACTAGTCTATGTAGATTATAACACTTTAGGACTTGTATGCATACCATTAAAGTTAGGAAAGGAAATTTGCTATATTTTATTGCTATAACTTGTTTTTAATTTTCTAAATATTATCTTTGAGATTCATTCTCTTCATGCACGTTCTCAAGCCAGTCTCCCTCTCTCCCTCCCTTCTTTCCTTCTTTATTTTCTTCCTTCCTTCCTCCTTTCCTCTCTTCCTTCCATCTCATTTTCATTTCTCCTCCACTATTTTTGAAGAATTTGAGCAGCCAGACTATGATAGAGACCATTCCAGGTACAAGAGAAGGACTCTGAGTCAGTCATGTTCAAAACACTTATACAGAACTTTCCCTGAGCAGCTGAGCAGATTTTTCTGTATTCATTTTGTGACACATTTCTGACACACAATTCATCTCTTGTTTTCTGCTATCCTTAAGGCAAGGAAGCAAATAAATTGCTGTTAGTCCATTCCACCAGTAAATATTTCTGGTCAGTACAGTGAGAGCTACCAATAGTGCACCCATTCACTGCAGCCTGCTTACACCATAATCCCACACATCAGGGCAGACTATCAAGGTCCTGTTTGTCTGATCCTAGGATTTAGGTAAGCCAGGCATGGATGTAGAGGATAGGCCTACTGCTCTGCACCTCCATGTGTCGCAGGTCACAGTCTAACCCTGCACCCCTGCTGGCCACAGAACTGTTACAGAACACTATGAGATTATTGGAAAGAAAGTATTAAACGGTAGCTTTTGTCTTTTCTTATTCAAAGTTCAAAAGAAAATTCATCCCAGCTCCAAGAGCATAAAATGCAGTCAAGTGATGGCTGTGGTGGAGGATGCAATTTTTGGAAACTGTAAAAGCTGGGACACTGTTTTTAGAAAGAAAGAGAGAGAGAGAGAGAAGCTTCCACAATAGCAACATGTCATTTAACTTAATTAGTCAATGAGAGAAAGAAATAAAACCTCTCAAAGGAAACATGTAAATAAAGGAAACATCTCTAAATCATTAAGGTTTTACAGACAGAATAAGAGTTCTTGCATGGGAAGGGGCAGTGCCACAAAAGAAATCTTTCCAAATGCTGTGTTCAAGACCTAGACAGAGTTGCTGCCATTTGTAGCATATATGTCAGGAAAATAATGTCATCCTTGTTTTCTGTGCAGGGCCCAGTTATGCTGAGCTGCTGTGTGCATTACCAAGGGACAGTTCTTGAAAGCAGCAACAGGACACACATGGCTACAGGTCATGTCCTTGCTTTTTGAGGCACTTCAAGTCACAGTAAGTGGCCTGAAAAGGACCTAGTTGCTCCCTGCATGTAACAAGCAGAGATGGCCTGGGTCACGGGGAATTATAATGCATTCCTTAAGGGACAGTAGAAGCACATGTGTATCCTATGGTCTCTGGGAACATCCCTGAGGAATTCACCCTTAGGGAATAAGCTTTTAGTGGGAACAATTCATCAGTGTTGCTGGCTCAAGACTGTGCCTAACAGCACTTTTGAATTCACAGTTAATAACTGGTAGTCAGCCTTCAACAGCCAAAGAAATATTCTGGAGAGAAACACATATAAGCGCACACACACTTAAATTTCTTTAGAATACACAAATACTGCATAGGACAGGTTTAGCATCTTAGACTGTTATCAAGCAAGAAGCTAATTCTTTCACCAAAACAGCTAAATAAAGGCTTCAGTATGAGCAGTGTTATTGATGATTCAGTGAGAGACTGAGTCTTTGAAGTCTGTCACCAGCTTTGAATGCTGAGAAGTCTGTTTCTGTCCATGTCACTGCCACCCACGTGTGTCTATGTGTCTGTCTCTGTCTGTGGTTTTGCTTTAAATTGTCAGGTTTCCTCAAGGCAATCAATGCATCATCGTTAGGACTCTGTGCAGTGAATGGCATGGCAAGCTATGAATAGCCCTACACCCCCTTGAGAGCTGTGTACTGAGTGTAGTTGAAGTGAGCAGGGACATCTGCACCCTCGCATTGCAACTAGCCTGATAAATGGAAAGATATTTGCAATAGAGAAAGCCAAGTTACAGAACCAATGTGTTAGGCACTTGGCCTGTGTTTGCTTCCTCAGTCAGTAGCATTTCAGTATTGCTCTACTGCAGAGAATAGCCTGAGTATGCCAATAGGAATAATATCTGATCATTGGTACCAGCAAATACCATCTCTTATTCTGCATTTTTTCTCATAGACTTTCAGTAAAGGCAGATATACTTACCTTCATTTTATAGACAAAGAACTGAGCCTGAACCATTGACAGTGGTTGCATGCAGCATCGTTCAGTCTTTTTCAACATAATATAAAATTTATGTGAAATATAAAATAAACATGTTTGAGTATGTCCCACATTGACACACTAAGTGCTCCTTTAACCCTTAGGGGATCTTATGGACTAATTTTGTCTTGTCACAAGATATAGTTAGTTTTATTTGTTATATGATTACAGTTGCCTAGAACTAGTTGCCAGTAATAACTACTGAAGAACATGCTCGCTATCTGTGTTGGATTGAGTTCATACCGAACTTGGTTCCTGAGTTGGACTCAGCTCCTACTGAACTTGACCAAGTTAACAAAAGCACAAACTCATTTGGGAGGGTGGCAAAAGCCACTCTTCACATTGATTATTAGGTTGTTTTAATTGAATGTGTAGAGTTCCAGGATGTGAAAACCAAAAATAAATATGCTTCCAGGTTACTGGGTATGAAACCTGGGGTGAGTTTTAGGCCAATTAATGCCATCACTTCATTTGCATCTATGTTTTAATTACTTAATGAACCTGTGCTAAGCACTTGATTCTGCAAACAGGTTTTCCCTCTGGAGGCTTACAAGGGCCCTCATCTTTCTCTACAGCTGTAGGACTGCTTCACCAGGAGCTCAGAATACAAGTGTAATTTAAGTGTCTAGGTTAAACACGTTGGCGCTAATCTCCTCTCATCATAATTAGTGCTTTCACAGTGATATACAGTGACAAAACTCTAGGACAGCAAATAAATATGTTGGTTTTAAAGGAGAGTCTTATAAAAGAATCTCTCAGATTTGACTTGGGAAGATGGAGGATAACACAATCAGTCCTCAGGAATTAGGAACAACTTATTCTTCAGAGCCCATTTTGATGCAGTAGCTAATAGCTGTTGACTACTGAGGCTAATCAAGTTTCCCTCATTGTTTTCAGCCTACTCCAAGCTACACTAACTAAAATGCCTGGGAGAGATCTCTTGAGACATTTCAATTCACTTGCAAGGAACTGAAAACTGTGGACAAAAGCAGGTCCTTCACAGGTAAAGGCTGTATATTGTTTCTCCTTTATTTAGAAATCATAGGTACAGAAGTCGCCTAAATGTAAGTGTACCCTTACACTGACACCAGTGTGGCTGCATAATGTGAATGGATTTGCTTTTCTGTCATGAAAATTTCTCCTTTTTAATACTTTTTCACTAAGTTCAATCAATTTTTTAGCTCCTTGTAAATGTAAGGACAGGCAAACATAGAGGTAATGGAATGATTTAGTTTTAGCTGCTACTGCAGCATTATGCAAAAGGTCATCTTTTATAATGGTAGAAGCTAAAGAAAACACTCTGACTCCTTAAAGATGATTTCAGAAAAAAACTTTAGTCTGAGGCACTCTACCATATGTAGTATTTAGATGTCTTTTGTTTTCTTTCAGCATTCATGATTCAGGACGTTAGGATGAGGGCAGGATCTTTGTTTCCTAAGTGTTCATCTGTTCCTGCCACTTACTGGCTTTGCTGTGCAGTCTCATAACAAAGCTTACATTAAGCCCCCAGAAACTATTTATGCATCATTACTCGGCTAAGAATCACAGTCTGCCTTGGTTTTCTTACCCCAGATCTACCACATTTCCTGTAAATAAGTTCAGTGTCTTGGAAAAGCAGGCACTAGCCTGCTTTTTTTTAATCATCTGAAAGGCATTGTGTGCAGTCATTCCTATCCATACAGAGAAAAAGCAACATTCATGAAAAGTGTTACCTAACCATTTTGCTTTTTCAATGCAATTTGTACTCCCTTTGCAGTCATCAATGATGGTGTCACAAGCTGGAAAGTGCCAGAACAGTGGGTCCTCAAAAGAGACAAGAATCTGGGTAGTGGTGCTGGTGACTGGTACCAGTGACCTCTTCTCTAAACAGGACAGCTCCATAAATGGGGATGATGTGAGCTATTGACTCATTAGGTTTTCAGATTATCTTTCAGGTTTATTGGTAGGACACTAACCACTGGCCTTTGTATGAATGACCTCTCCTACTGAAGAAAAACAGGATGATCATGGCAAATGCAACCTCAGAGAGGCTGCTTTCTACAAGAGGCCATAGGTCCAGGTGCACCTGTATGTTCTGGCTGCTTTGCCCCAGGTCCATGGTACCAAGCAACCTGCCAGGGCAAGGCACAGCATGGCTCCATGGCAGCTTGTGATCATCGAAGCTGGTGCAGCTGTGGACCCCAGACATCTGAGATTTTTCCCTCTAATGTGATTGTACCTCTGGCAGTATGATCCAATCCACTCCTTTACAATGTCTTGGTGCTCAACAGCTCCTGACTGGATTTGGCTCAACCAGCAGAGAATAAATCCAGCAAAAACAAAAGAGACATAGAGGTGAACAGACGGCACCATGGCGGTGCTGACTTGTCAGTTTAAACTACTGTGCAACCACATCTTCATCTTCCAGGATGCATCAGCATAGCAGTGCAAGGCAGTCAGACCTTCCAAAGCATGTAGGTGACAATCCTCTGTTAATAACATAGTAACTACTGTAGAAATGAAAGGTGTTGGGGGATCTTGACTGCCTAACTAGTCCTTAAATTTTAGATCCCTAATGAAGCAGTCATTAAAAATCTAAATTTTCTATATAGCCAAAGGAGGTGTCACAGGCAGCTACACCAGGGAACAGTTCCACAAGTAAAACTCACAGAACCCTTCTGTTCTATGGATATTTTTCAATTTCCTGAGGATTTTTCCATAGGATGAGGCAATAAGATCTATTCCCATTCTAGTTATTAAAGGCCAAATTTTGTCCTTAAAGTTCTCAGGAATGTGTCTTTCCACTATAAAATGAAATAATAGTTAAGGAGATTTAAAGTAATCTACTTCATTGTAAAATCTATCTCTTACTATTGAATAGCATCTCTTTTTACCTGTTAGGAATTATATTCATAAAAAAAAATAGTTAATCTAGTGCCTATCTGAAAAGACAGTATCTTGGCTGGTCACAAGTCTATGGTTTTGCAACGTTAAAAAAAAATATCATGGCTTCTATAACTTTCTTGAACAGGATAGAGTTCAACTGAGTAGTTGGAAAGATCATAAATTTCTCAAAGTCACTATTAGGATTTGCTCATGAAATATCTCCTGCTTATGAGGAAGCTCAGGTACTGTAGTACAAAAAAAAGTCTGAGATAACAACCAAGTGAGAGAGAGTGAATATAATGCAGATGGTGACAAGCTGTCCTTCATTTTAACACAAAACAGGTACTTATCATTTACACTGAGTGGAGATCCAGAGAGGTCCAAAATACTCTGCATGCCATGGACCTGCTCCTCAGTTTTAGTTGCAGCATGGCTGAAGAAAAACTGATTTGGACTTATGCCTTGTGCTTCTCTGGCCAAAGAGAGTCTGGGGAAGAAGTGGCAATAAGCCAGCTTCTCCAGCTCAGTAGCACATGAAAATTCACCTGTAATGAGAAACTCAGAAATTCCACTTTATAACTGTATTTATTCCTTCACTGTTAAGTCTTCTGCATTCTCATTTATTATTTGTGCTGAGATACCTTTCAGGAGAAGTCACAGACTTGACCACATTGCGCTAAACCCTCTTGTCCTAAAGTCTTTTCATTCATATTCAGAGGACTCAGCTTAACAAACCCTTATGAAAGAACAGATAAATTTTGAGTGTTCACATTACAGCTAAATAGTCTGAGACTTTCAAAAGCTGTGGAGGCCCTTTCTGATCAAACATAAAATGAAAAGTCCAAGGAATACCAGCTCACAGTCTGTTACTTTCCCAACTAGCCTTTACTGAGCTTCTCACAGGATCACAGGATCGCAGGACAAATCAGGCTGGAAGGCACCTCGGGAGGTCTCCAGTCCAACCACCTGCTCACTGCAGGGTCAGCTCTGCAATCAGCCCAGGTTGCTCAAGCTTCATCCAATCAGGTCTTGAAAACCCCTAAGGCTGAGACTCCACAACCTGTGCCACTGCATGACTGTCCTCATGGGGAAAAAGTTTCTCCTAATGCCCAGTCTGAACCTCTCCTGTTTGACTTGGGCCCATTGCCTCTTGTCCTCCTACCCTGCACCATTGTCTCCTTGATGACTGCCCCATAGGCAGCGGGGGCTGCTGTCAGGTTCTGCTGAAGCTGTCTCTGCTCCAGACTGAACAAGCCAAGCTCCCCCAGACTCTCCTCAGGAAGGTCTGGCCTTCTATGAGGACAGACCTTTCAGGTGAAATATAGGAGTGAAAGTGAAGGGGGGAATGGGAAGTCAATGATTGGTCTGTACTCTTGGGTCCACCGTGCTGTCAGGGTCTCAGCAGCTTGCTCCCAGCAGCTAAAGACCAGTAGCTTTACTGGAAGGTTAGTGGCATGACAGGACTGTGCATCTTTAATCAATAAACCACTTTTTCATACTTTACAAAGTAGACAACCTACACTAAAGCAAGTTTTAGTAGGCAGATGGTGGGAGATTTATGGTCATTTGATGCTTCTGTAAAATTGTTTTAATAAACCTGGAAGTTTATCAAACATTTAGGAAAGTAAAAAGAACAGTTCAGTGCAACAAAGCTGTATTGCTACAGCTAAAAATATATTTTTAAATGAATACTGCATTTTTAAATTAAGAAATTGGACAAAGTCCTACAGAGCCCTGTTTCAGGTTTGGCATTAAGCCTGCAAAAATACTTATTATGGTCAGACTCTGCTACTGAAACATTTATTATGGCTGGATGTAGGCAGGCTTGGTCAATGTGAAAGATGCTTCTAATCTCCTTCATTCTTGATGAGTATGTTTTTCACCATGTTCCAATTCAGTAGAGTCTGTTTCACTGCAGAAAAGCTCCGCACCCCCACCCCATCAAATTTTATTACTTAACTCACAGATTTGTATGAAAGCTATTTTTGTTCCTAGCAGGGTGCAAGGAATGCTAAAAAGTCCTATTTCTATTTTTTTTTTTTTGATAATTGCTATGCTGTTGTTGCTTGTCTGCATTTTATTTGGGATATGTTTAAATTTATAAGTTGATAAAAACAAGTTTTCTGTTTGATCATTAAATGGTATGAAAACCTGTGAAGTAAGACCACAGAAAAATATGGTAACATAAACATCTGATACTGCTGGAAAAAAAAAGTCTTCAAAAAAGAAGAGTAAAAGAATATCTTATAATGATTTCCTCTATGTGACTAGGGACTGAAATAGATCCTATAACCTCTTGTCATCATTTAGACAAGGCTGTAATTACCGTGTGCCATGTTGATCCATTATACACTGTAGTGGGGCCTGTGATGTAGTTCATATTAAGAAGTATAGTTTCCTTAATTGGAGAGAAGTACCTTAGGCTTAAAGAGTTAGTTGCTGCTTCATGAATGAAACCTTGTATAGTCATTTACTGCATGCTTCATTTCCCATCACAGAACTGCATTGCCCGAAAGTAATGAGCCAACTTAAAATAGTTTGTTTGAGACATTGCTGGGTATAGTGGATGCACATTTATTTTTTGAGGAACAGATACAAATGAAACAAACCTATAATATCTTCTCTAACTGCACATAGCCTAGAGCATATGTTTACAATACAAAATGAAATTTCTGCTTATTTGATTATTTTTGTCTGGCCCATTTTTTTTGTGACTTGTCTTGAGGGTAGTAAAAGGAACTAACAGGATATGTGCCTATTGTTATGCTGATAGCTTTGCTTATTCTGTACCTGCTTGCTTTGTATTTCTATACTGCAAGATATTTGGAGCAGGAAACCACGATTAATTTGAACAGTGCATTGCACAAAGACCCTGTTCCTCTTGGGAATATTTGGGCATTACTGCAAGTCCAATATGAAGAACATTCATCCAGTGTCATTAGTTAAAATGAAAAGAAAGAACTGCTGAAGTTCAAATTGAGTTTTAATGCATCTACCAGAATTACCCTCTTAAAAATAAAAAAAGCATCAAGGAAGGTAATGATCTATTTAATGTGAAAAAAACACTCATGCTGACAGTTCTGCTTAATGTGGTTTATGAAATCGTCCCTCTTCCAGCCCCTGTCTTTGCCTCCACCTTTAGGGTCTTGGGTCGAGCGTGTGGTGCCACAAAAGCTACTGGGAGCTTGAAAGAATGGTTACAGCAAGTGTCTCACTGCATCCACGTGGCTGTGGCATGCTCAGTGTAGATGGGAACTCTGAAAAATTTAGTTGCCAAACTCTACCAACTCCCCACTGAATGCCTGTGAAGCAAGATTTTTTTTTTCAAAGCCTTATAAATTTGCCACATCCTAACTTCTGTTTCTATAGCAACAGCTAAAAGCACAACTCCAACATAAACCGAGTGTATGCAAAATAAAATATTTATCTTTACTCTTGATGGATGTTTGCTACTCCTTGCAAGAGGAATATAGAGAAGGTGGAATATAAAAGCCACCATATACTATAAAACTCTGACATGTAAAACACAAATTGCTCCTTAAAAGTTGAGTCAGTCTTGGTTCCAAACGATCTGTGTGAAAACATAGTAATTATTAACACAACACCTGTGTCTGAGTGAAAAATAGCTTCTCTGAGATATGTTTTGAGTGCCAAAAAGAGTTGCGTATAAATCCAGAAGTTTATTTTGACTTTTTCCAAATTTCACACTCATGCAGTACATTATTTTGATTAGTCAGCTTATGCAGCTGAGGGTAAATTTTTAGGCTGATCATTCCATCTTTTCTCTTCAAATTAAAGCAGATCCTTTCAAACTGGCTTTGTAATCATCCCTAAGTTTTTAAAGAACCATTATCACAAATAGCTGCACACATGCACACACCCTCCATGTTTTTAGAGGTTCTCAAATAGTAGATATCACTTATCTTCTCACACTGGTAACCTTTAATTATCAACTTTTCCTCAAGTACTTTCATGAAGTATTGTTGAAAATTCAAATATTTACCAATAAATGATGATTTTTACATACTTTTGTAATTAATTTTATATTTTATTCTTGAATTCTGCGTATCAGCCATTTCTAATTAGAATGCAGAATGTCTATGCAATTTTACTAGAACTGATCAAGCAATCAAGGTGCAACCTCCACAGGCAAATTTGTTTGCTCATATCATCCCTTTTTCCTTCTGTGAGCCTGACATAGAAAGAGTTACTGAACAGTCCTATATTTTTCTAACAGGAAAGGAAGAAGGGACCTAAAAAAGATCTCTAAGTGACAGTGCAGGAGGGCATGATGTTGACTTGTTATGCTTCTAAGCAATGTAATTTAATACATGAGGAAGACGCCCATAGTCTGGTTGTGACCATCAATATTTCTGACACAAATAAAGACTTTACACAACAAAACACTTTGCTCCCAATTTTAGATTAAAAAGCATTATCAAATAAAAGAGTGGGCTTAGCAATTACACAGCATCTAGAATCTTACATCAGAAATAGAAATAACCCAGATTCAAAAATAACTCACAGGCACATCAGTCAATCAAATAAGGGTGCTACTGAAAAAAGATCTAAATATCTTAGTCACAACGAAGACAACTATTTTCAGAGAGGGCTCTGCAGATGCACATTCTGTTTGCAGCTGCAGCCCAGCCCTAAAAAGAGAGCTTGACTGGGTTTGGAGTTAATCCAGAGTGAGTATCTGAATGAACTCTGTAGCTTAACCTTCCAAGTGAGTACGAGAAATTCAAGTCAACTTCATGATTTTAGTCCACTACAGCTATCAAGGAAGTTTTGAGGTGTCTCGATTGTACATCTGAGCCCTAACAAAAAAGAAAAAAAATCTGTTTGAGTCAGCAGAGAAAAAGCATGTGCTGTTTATTTTCATACTGCCACTGTTCAGAGGTACTCTAAGGAAAGTGATGTGGGGTAATGTGTAAGTGTTATATGGTGTAAAAGCAATATTTTTAAACAGCTGAATCACACAAGGAGATGCTGAAGGTCTTTTGGGTGCACACAGTAGCTTGTGAACACATGTGGTAAATTACTGATGTTTACTTTTGACTCATTGAAAACCTCAGGTGCTACAGCATCAGAAATGAACAGGGTACAGCAGGCCAATTCCTCAGCTTGTATAAAATGGCATAGGTCTGCTGACCTGCTGCATTTTAGATCAGCTGAAGATCTGGATGGTAGTGTTAGAAATACAGAAAAAGAAGTAAAGAAATGTAGAACATATGATTTAAAGCTACAGATTTAAATTTTCATGCTGACAGACATAAAGATAACCCATGAAAGCTCTGTTCAGATGGGCTGACCTTGTCAGTTGACTCTAATTTTAACCTAGTGGATATTTCCCAGAAGAAAGCAGTGCTAATGCAATGATGCCATTTTTTTTTTTTTGTTCCTGAACAGGTTTCAGCTGTGTAGAAAACTATAGAAAAAATCATGAAAAACTTTCTTATTTCAAAAAATAACTCATCAGAGCAATAGCAATCATGAAAATAGATAATTAACTTAGTCTTCTTTTCTTCCTTCTTGTCTTCAGTGTGGAGAGATGGAGAAATGGAAGAAAAGAGCCCTGGGCAACTGTTATGGGCTTATGTTCCCTATGCCAGTGCCATAGCCCCCAGCTTTAGCTATTTCTGTGCTGGTGGCCTACTCTCACCTCTTGAAGAAATCTCTCTTCATGCCTGTGGATTGAAGTTGGAGAAGGGGATAGAGTGAGAAGAGACATGAGGCTAGTTTGTTGAAGGGAGATTGAGACATGAGTTATGGTGATGTAGAGTAGAAGTTCTGTCATGGGGAGGAAGTGCAGAGTGCTACAGGGCTCTTTCATGTACTGGAGAGAGGATAACAAAAACTTGCTAGATGTTGAAATCAGATGCATTAAAGCAGAAGTGAGGCACACATTTTTTCAGGAGGAAGAAGATTAAATATAGGGTCACACTATCTAGGAAAATGATGAATTTTCCATTTCTTGACATCTTCAAACCAAGCTGGTAAACCTTGGTAGCTATTGGACTTCCTGCAAGTGCATCTGAATTATCACAGTATATGATTAAATGATTCCTTTAGGCCTTAGTCTCTATGGGATATGAGCCTATGAATAGGACTGTAGTGACTGAATTCCAGGAGCACATGACAGAAGTAATGTGGCTGTAGGTTACAGGCAGCTTCTGCTATAAATAAAGACAAGCCTGCCTTAGTAAAGGGGATCTGAGGATCAGGGAAGCTGGGGACATGCTGCAGGATGGATATCTTCTCCACAGTCTTCAGAGTGAGAATCAGCTGAATGAAGAGTCCTCTCTCCTTACCACTTGGATGACAGTGTCTCATACTGTTTTGTGTCCTTTGCATCTCACTGTGTTTATTAAGGCTAACAGTTATGTCCTACATGGGTTTTCTGTGTGAAGAAATGTCTTTATCTCAATTTTAGCACGTCTTTTACACTCAGTGAAAAAACATCTTCTGCTTTCTTGAATTCCCTGTAGACTCAGTTGGCTCTCTAAAAATGTATTATCTCTTCCTTTGCTTGATAAAACATCTGTTGTTGTGAAGAAGGTGTCTCTTCCCTGAAGAATTAACCCAGGCTAGCCTAATAGGAATGGAGCATCTCTACGGCAGAGCCCTACATGTGCTAGCTTGATCTGGATGGCCAGTTATCACAGGCATGCTCTGATTCCCTTGTGTGATGGGCAAAATTTCTATCAAGATGACCCAAGGCTCTTAGCAGTGCATAAATATGGACTATCCAAAGCATTTTGATGAATAATCTGTTAACCACTAACCCGTACACATCTCTTCCACTGTTACATTCTTGGAGAGATTATCACTGATCTAATGACTATACATGAGTTTTCACCTAGAGGTGTTCCTGGGATCACAGAACAACTGCAGGCGAAAGCTGTCACTCACCAGGCAACATAATTTGGTAGAGCAGTAGGTGCGCTCCTTTTGCACACCGTAGCCTTTGAGGAAGAATTTACTCTCCCTGAGGTTAAGAAATGACCCAGGTCATGGGAAGAACTTACCGCTTTTAGGTCATGGATTTAGGATGGTGTAGCACAGTTGAGATCTCTGGTATGTAGGAAATGCTGGACAAGATCTGACTGCAATGCTAAAAAAGAATGATTCATACAAAGGCAGACTCAAATCTAGGCCTGGATCAAGGAAGAAGAGAAGAGTTGCTTGAGGGAATTTAGTTTTAGTTCATAAACTCGTAACTGGGTTCATAACATTGGCTCTCATCAGGCTTATTCACTCAGGCAAGCATACTATTATAAACAAAGCCTAGAGAAGATCAGGCACAGGACATGGAGATATGTACTTCTCAAAAAATAACTTTTCTCCAGAAAATAATCTACTTAACTGATCTTCTAAAAACAAGGGAGACAGTAAGAGGGTCACAGAAGAAGCAACGTGTGGCTATTCTCAGGGAAAAAAATGTGTTAAACATGATTCCAGACAAGCCAAGTGACCTTTGCTTGCTGCCAATTTTCTTCAGCAGAAACTTAAACTATGTTTTAAATAGCAAATTGGATTGCCCCCCAGGACTACACAGCTCTTGTCTTCCTTATCCCAAATGCTGTTACTTGGCACAACAATTTAAAATAATTTTAAAACAATAATAAATAATATAGTTTTCAAAAATAAGTGTTTTTGTGGAGTTCTTTGAAATGTATTTATAAAAAATCTATTGACTTAATCAGTCATAATGTTTTAATCCAGCTTTTTTAGTATTCATTCAGCAAAAACACTATGATCAGGGATAATATGATTGTGCAGGGAAAAATGAGGATATTTCTTTGTGTTCACGAACTCAATAAAGTGCATGGAACAAGAACTAAATCTGAAACACACCACTACTGGAGATGTCTATATTCAATACCCAAGTGCTGCAGGGATTCTCAAAAGCTCATGCGTAATCCTTTGGGTGCCTGATTTTCATCTGGTGGGCATGATACTGCCAGGCTGTTTGGAAGTCTAGTTCAACAGAGAAGACATAGTGGGGTTTGCAGATTATTCATTCCCATGCCTACTTCACCTGTACATGATGTTAATATCCTCACTAGCTTGAGCCTAATAAGAAGTTAGGAAAAGGACTTTTTATGTGTCTGCCTCCTTGTCCCGTTTAATTCGCTAGCCTGATGATATCAAAATAAGGAGTAGTACTTAAGTTTTCCACCCTCTGGAAGTGTGCCATAACCATGAAGCTGTTGAACAAAATAGAACAAATTCTGTCTACTGCTGTAGTCCCTTTGTGTGTGTGTGTGTGTGTGTGTGTGTAGCAAATACTCTCCAGTTACAGAACTTATGCAGCACTGAGAACTGATAGTTTTACTGCTAGAGCTCCAGAGATGTCTTCTGAGTTCAAGTTTAAGTCAGTTCCAGACAAGAAGTTAACACCTTCTTGAGAAGGCCTTTGTAATGAGGCATTGTTCCTCTAAATACTGCAGTTTGTCTTGGGTTTAGAAACTTCAGATTTGGGTCTTCTCTGCTCAACAGTTGCATGTGAGAATGTTGCATGCGTGAAAAGAGTCTGATTCTCACCTCCACTGACCTCACAACTGTGATTTTTCATTTGCTCCAGACTAAAGAAGAGAATGTATTCACTGCCTACAGATTATCGAGTGATGTGGGCAAAGGGTTGGTGCTCATTTCACATAGGCCTCTGTGTATCAACTAGGAAAATATTCCTTTTGGTAGGAAATAGTCCAGGCCAACTAATCTTCAAAATGTGAGTGAAGCTTCAGCTCTAGTCTTCAGTGCCTAATACACACACTTTCCTGGCTAGACCCCCAAATCCCAAGGCTGCTAGAGAAGGAAGAAAGGACTGGGCTGGAAGTTTGGCAACCTGAATTCCACATCAGTTGGGAAGGTGCCGGTACTACCTTCCTTTTCCAGCTGTGTCATCCCCCCAGAAGTCAGAGGCCCTGTCAACCAACGAAAYCAGCAGCCCCCTACTCTTGAGTCACTTAAAGCTAGACTGGACGAAAAACCGAAAGTGCAATCCAGTTCACCAATGCAAATGGGGCTGCCTAATCATGTCAACAGTCTATCTCCCCATTTCTTAACATACCACAGAACGTGGATACCTGTTTAAAATTTAGT
This sequence comes from Apteryx rowi, assembly GCF_003343035.1. Taxonomy (NCBI): domain Eukaryota; kingdom Metazoa; phylum Chordata; class Aves; order Apterygiformes; family Apterygidae; genus Apteryx; species Apteryx rowi. Next base: position 287,742 of record NW_020450263.1, on the reverse strand, counting down.
ATTTCTAGGTTTTAGATCAGTCAAATACTTGAGCTTATAAGGAGAAAGTTAACACTTGCCAGTCCTTAATTTTACAGACTGCAGCTTCCTGAAAATGCCAGAATTCACACTGTTCCCTGTTTAAAAAGAGCTAGATTACTTCTCTGTCAGGCTTGCCATAATGAGTGAACCAGAAATGGCCCACAGAACCAACAGAAGATATCCACAGAGTGCAGAAATCGATTACACTGAAAGCATGAAGGTATATTTCCTTTTAGCATGGCGGTGTGTGTAAGAGATGAGTCATGGCTCTCCGTAACACAGAAAGAAGAAGGAAGAATTATCCTGGGATTCAGCCCAGCAGAACCTTTACTGTATTGCCTTCTCCAGTGATAACTGAGATAGAGAGAAGATTGGAGAAGCCACATGGGAAATCTCTAAAATTATTTTGAGTGGGCTTCTTTACAGTCACACATGAAACTAACTTGAGGCAAAGGAAGAGAAAATCTTCACACTTTCAGATCACTTTTGAGCAAGGGAGGAATGAAGTTAGATACTAATATTAACACCATTAAAAGAGAAAATTGGTGCACAAAGCAAAATGATTCCACTTTCAGTTCTCTTTCTTTTAACTCTCACCTACAACTCATCTACAAATAGGTACATTTAGATTCCACTTGGAAAGCCTGTGCAGGAGTCAGGCTGAAAATGTCAATATGATTCACATTTTCACGCCAGATACTGTTTTCAATGGTATGCATAAAATAAATTGATCCCTGTTTCTGCAAGGATCTATATCTCTCAGGGAAAGCCTTGGTTTCCTGATCAAAAGAGCATGCTTGCCTATCATGCAACCACAAGGCACTGGAAACAGTTGGACTTTGCAGTTATTTATCTCCTTTCAGCTAAAGACTTTAAATCATTCTGAACACATTAACTATGTCTTAGGTCATTCTTCTGATACAGGTTTTTCTCAGATTGGTATTCCAGGACATGGGCAATGTAAGGGATATATTCATGAGCACAGACCATGTCTGGTCTTGCCTACAGCGGAGATTTCCAGTGAGGGATGATGGTGACCCTGTGAATCTACCCAAAGAAAAGGAGCAGCACCAATTTAAATTATGATTCAATAAAACATTTTACTCTGGTTTCTTAATGAACTCTTTTAGGGAGTTGCCAGATCTGGTAGTCTGAGAGAGGTGAAGCTGCCACAACTCCATTTCCCCAGGTCCAACCAGTAGCAAAGCTGAGCAAATATTCACAGTAGGCACACACACAAACACACACATACAGCATACATACGCATACACATGGTTGGCCACACAGATCAACACAGACAGAAACACTAAGCACTCACACAAGCACAAATGGCCTCATCCTGTTCCCCTCTCTGGCTGATCAGGGTGAAGGTCCATTAGTGGGAAATATATATGTATACATATATAGAGTATGGGTCCCCACAATAGCTGGCCTTAGACACTCAGTCTACCCAGTAGGTGACCCCTGGATCCCCAGTCTGCTCAGTGGCTGGTACCCGGACATAAGAGCCCCCAAGGCCCGTGGTTCCACTGTAGTTGCTGGTGCAGCCTCCCTTGCCACAGTCCAACACACCACAGACTCACATCTCTCAGTCAACCTGCACTCTGGGTGTCTCTCCAGTAATTGTCCTGGACCTCCTGGTCCCTCTGGTAGCCAGCTCCTCCAGTTGTCTCACGCTCAGAGACACACACACCTACCTGCCTCCCAAGCCACTTAATCTACTCACCAGCTGAGGCCACCATGCCTCTGTGCTCCTTCATGCGGGTGGGGATATGCCTTTTACCACATAACCAAACAAACTCCACTAGTATAAATCACCTGTTTGCACCAGTGCTAGGCCTTGCACTAAGATAACTGTATTAACGTAGTTAAATATGTCTGGCCAGGTCCTCTGATGGCATGAATTACCATAACTCCACTAGCATCAAAGAAGTAATGACAATTGTCCCTGGCTGGTGTAGCCTTATTGCCAAACCTGGGAACATACCCCAGCAAGTCTTTCATCTAGTTTCCCTGCTCTGACCCGTTAGGCATTACAGATGCAAGTTTTGTTTTGTTCTGTCTGATGCTGGGGAGATAGGAGAGAGCAAATTCCTTTTTAAGGTCAGGTCAGAAGGAAACTATTAAGTTTATGTACATTCATTTCTATGTTTTGCTGCTCTATTTCTCCTCTTTGGTTCATTTTATGACAGAAAAGTAGTATGGAAAGACACAGAGAAGCAGGAGGAGAAACAGATAGTGAGTACTTATGCAACATAGCTTTGAACATTTCAGATGTTACATTTAAATGCTTGCTTATTTTTCAAGTTTCTCTTCATGCACTTTAACAAAGCTCCCTTGAACTTATGAAATAAGATCAGTTTTAAAAAGCAATTGTTAAAAGGAGTGTGTTTTTTTTTCTCCAAGACTTCAAATCTTATTTTCCCAGAAAAAAATCTTCCATCTTGCAGTCTTCTGTTARTAGATCCCCTTTCCTGGTCTCAGATAGTCAAATCTCTCCTAAGTTAGTTTATAAAAGTAAATATTTAACAGATGCAGGACTGCACCTTGGAACTGTGGATGATCATATTTTATCATCCTACCCTCTCACAATGATGTTTTCATCTGTTCAGGTGGTGAACACATGTGCTGTCTTTCTAATTTCATTACATATATATCAAACAACAGTTATGAATAAAGATAATACAATAGTGACAGCTAACATGTTTCCTTTCATGGTGTGAAACTGCTCTCTGTGAGTTAGCTGAAAACTAGGGAATCTACTTGTAAAAATTGTAAAGCTCTCTCAGAAAACCTGTGCTCTTTGAGCCTCAGCTGGTGAGTAGATTAAGTGGCTTGGGAGACAGGTAGGTGTGTGTGTCTCTGAGCGTGAGACAACTGGAGGAGTTGGCTACCGGAGGGACCAGGAGGTCCAGGACAATTTTCCTGTGATAGGAAAATGGCTGCAGTGATTTGAGAAATGCTGTTTGTGAAGCTTCGTATTCTATTTCTGATGGACTCTGTGGAAAATCTCTCTATGACTGAAGTGGGATCAGTATCTGATTGTTCATACTCAAACAAATATGGGTCAGATGAACCCAGCTCCTTTCATGTGTATGTACATACACAGCCCCTTCTCTTTCCACTCTCACCCCTCAAATCACACTTATGGGCCCACAGATATTGAATTAAATATAAGCATACTGCTAAATCAAATATGCTTGTTCACTTTACACAGTTACTCTAGCAAAATCCTATCCAGAAAGGCCTGAAGAAGCAGCAGAGTCTATTAATAGGAAAGATGAATAATCACCCAGGAAAATAATATTAGAAGCTCAGAAAATCCATTCTAGGGACTTCAAATATTCATAGTTATTGAATACATCTGAATGGGCCATGAAGTACTCCCAAACAAACTACAGTCTGAGTCCTAGTCATAGAATTTAATGTGTTTAAAGGATAGCAAAATAGTTAGACAAATTTTTCGTAATCTTATACACAGATAATGTGCAATTCTCCCCCAGTATTGCTACATATTAATTTCCCAATTAAAACCCCAATGTTTTTTTCAGCTATCCATAAATAGGCAAAAAGATACTTAAGTGATTTTTCCCCTAAACTTTCTTTACAGTTCCAGTACAGCCTGATTGCAGTATAATTGGAGCCAGAAAGCAAATGCCAAATCTTTTTAAGGCAAACTTGTCAAAGTAAATCCTCATGAAATTTTCTTCAGCTTCATCATAGCTTTTCAGCTTCGAAGAACTTTACAATTTCAAAATGGAAGAAATTGAGCTTTTGTTAAAAAAGTTGCCAAATTTGATTTTTTTTTTTTTCTCAAGAGGGACTATCGTATGGAAAACAATTTTGTCCTGCAAAAAATCCTTAAATCAGTAGTCTTACTTTTAATATTCTTTAAATGAAAGTAGCAAGTGAAAATGCCCATTTGAGACAGAAATGATATTTTGTCGAACACTGTTTTCATAAGTAAATGCTGACAGGCTCTAATGACAAAGCCAGCATTTTGGTGACTGGTGGCTGGGCTGAGATGGGGCCGGAGCTGGGTGGGGGGGAGGTCCAGGGGTGGGCAGGGACAGGCAGGGCTGGGGGTGTCCACAGGGCCTGGACAGTGAGATCCCCCCTCAGCCCCCGCTGGGTATCTGCCCTTCACAGGGTTGAGACAAGGTGCCCCAGCAGCGGAACTTTGCCCTGCGGGTCCCCAGTCTTGCCTTGAAGGAGGAAGCTGGGCGAGAAGGAGTGGAGACAGCTGATGTCTCTGCAGGGCTGGTGGATTTCTGCCTGCGGAGCACCTGCAGCTCCTCTTCCAGCTTGAGGGAAATATGTGCAGAAAATGTCTCTTCCTGCCTCTGGCATTAGCTTTCGACTGGGATAGGGGATCTGTATGAAAAAAAAAAGGTCATGTTGTAATTTCTTCACAAGTTGTAGTGGTGGGTTATGGAAAAGTACCGGGAGGACAAGGAGGGAAATATAAGTGCTTCCATTTTTCCTGTGGCCATTTAATCCTGGCAAAATTATCTCACTGAACAGTCCTTCTCACTTCCTCACATCTCAGAAACTTCTTCTGACTGTCTTTTTCTGAAAATTAGGGGAATTTTCAACCCATTTTCCCCATAGTCACAGAAGACAAACTCTGCAAGAGTCAATAGCCCTGAAGGTGATATATCTCAGGTAGTCAGTAACTCCTCTTCACCTTCTTTGATGGTGGATCCCCATTGCACTACCCCTAGCAAACTAGTGAGGAATGTCATTCAGGAGAGGATGCCTTGGTCTCCTTGCTCACAGATTAATTAAGGAACTTGAACACAGACTACTTTAAGCACTTTGGCTTCAACTTCCTTTGGATATCTGAATGTATTTAGAGACAATTATGTGCTGAAGTTTTGTGCAGACTGGCAGTTTTTCCTGAGTGGTGGTTTCTGTCCATTGGGGCAAGGAGCTGTAGTTTATGGGCCAACAGAGAAAAGGGCCAGAGTATATTTCAATGGGGAGCAATCCAGAATAGGTTCCCAAATAGCTTGGATGAGAAAGCTCTTGTATCAGCTGCAGGAACTGTCAAAATTTTATCCTAGGTTCTGACCCCTTGGACTTAAATAGAAATAAATGAGGAATGAGTAAGACAAGGGAAAAAATGTAAGAAATAGCAAATGTTTGGGGATATAATCAGGGAAAAAACAAACCAACCCCCATGTGACATCCCCAAATCTGCCTGCCAAGCATGTGATTTACATCTTCTGCAAGAGAATTTAAAAAAAAAAAGTCTAATAACACATTTGATTCTCTTAACCCTCTCCCCTTTTGTTACCTCTGTCCATGACATTTAAGAGCACAGCTGGAGCCCCCCAAGTAACTGAAGTCATATGATTCTCTGAGGGCAGCCAAACATCCCAGAAGCAGCAAGAGGCTGACAGGCTAAGCAACCCAACAGGGCTAGGGCAGCAAAGTGATTTTTAAAAAGAGAGGAACAAAAAGAGGAGATGGAGAAATCAGGGGGCAGGGTGGGGGGCAATATAGACCTTTTGATCAAATTTGTCACATCAATAAAAATATTCTTTTTAATGAAATATTGCATGTTTTTATTTTTCTTTTCTTCTGTTCTGATGGAGGAGTTGTACGGAACTATTTGTGGTATGTGAAGTATTGGAAAAATAAACCTGGGCAGAGAAGAGGCACAGATGTTTTCTATGTTTGATTTTTTTAAAACATTTGTGGTCACCACCCTTCGCTGCAGGACACAGCTCTGTGGGCTGTGTACTGAACTCTCTATTCTTTGCTGTTTGGGTTCTGTGTGGATCACCTGGTGCTACTGAACTCAGAGGAACAGAGGGCAGGTCTGCGTGGGACCTCAGCTCCTGGTGCAGCTAAACTGTGCTACCAGGCTGGCACTAAAAAGGTGCTCTCTTCAGATTCATGCTAGGACAAAGGCCACAGGGGTCAAACATGGCTGTGCTGGAAGGTGCACTGATGCTGCTATTAATGCAAATTGCATTTCCTTGTATGAGCTAGGACTTAGAGGTCGGCAGCAACAGTTGAAATTCCACGGAAATCAAGGCCTCACTGCAAAATGGTAAGACCTGAGCTTGAACACTACAGTTAAAAACAACCTTTCCAATTTGGGGGAGGGTGGAGGGGGAGACTGTTGCTTGGTTTGGTCTACAACAGCAGTAAGATTAGTCAAAATTGACAGTACAGGGCCAAATGATGAAGCCATCTGTGGAGAGAAGTTCTTACTCCCTTACATTGGTGAGATGGTGTGATAAGGAAGGAAGGCTTTGCATGGTTGGTAAGGTCTCCATGGCACTGTACAGGACAACTTTTCATTTAGTTTTGTTCAGAACAATCACATGACCATAATCCTGAAGAATCATTATGGAAATCTGAAAATTATCTTGAAGCTTAAGCCTCAAAAATCAAATTATACTTTGCCTAGGAAAAATACAAATATGATTAACTTCTTTTTATTTTATTTTTTTTGCTCATTCAAGTCTGGCTTTTTATTTCAAAGCTGCAAACTGGTAGGACTGTTCTTCCCTGTTAATCTATTTTACCTGAACTGCATAATCACTCTGAACAGTACAGCTTTCACTCCCTTCTTCTGACACAAAGCTGTCAAGTTCAAGTGGTCTGTATTCTGCTGGCCTTGTTACTAAGATTTAAAAGCAAACCATGATCAATGGTGTTTGTAGTAATGAAAACTGGGTCCAGACACAGGAATGTTCAGGGAGTGTGTACCATATTAAAAGCAGAAGAAGGTCTGCAGATTAACAGAGAAAGAGTATAAAGAAATATACACCAGGTTATCCAGCTGCTTTCTGGGAGGAGCTTTCTTGGGAGGTAAATGCATCCCCTGAAACCATAATAGGGCTAAATCTGCATAAAGGGGCATAAAATAGCAGCATCCACAGTGGAAGCAATCACAAACTGCTGGTAGTTAATTAGAGAGATGATTAATTAGATAGGAGAATATAAGAATAAAAAATGGTTATCAATGTCAAAAATAAAAAAAAGGGAAGTGAAATGRTAGAGGGAAAAGTAAAAGTGAGGGAAATAGATGGGGGAAGAAATGCAGCATATAGAAAGGAGAAGAGATGTTGACAGGGAAAACAGAAGCTGAAACAGGCAGTATGGAGAGACTGTTGTTGCATTGTTCCACCACATTATCAAATATTCAGGCAATGTGGGAGGTTTGAGCAACATTCCCATTAAAGACAATGGGATTCTCAAAGCTACAGGTTTGTGCAGGACTTTGAAAATGTCAGGGGTCATGATCCACCTGTCAAGAAATTACATCTGAAAGGCTCATTTCTCTCCTGAGGAGGGTCCCCTCTGACCCTCATCATCTCACACACACACATACACAAGCACACACACAGAGTGTCCTGCAAAGAAGGCCATTCCCTGCCAGTCTAGTGTTCAAAACTTCATAAGGTCTGAAACAGGAATGACAACCTCCACAGCTGCCCTTCTCCTGCCCAAAGAAATCCCAACCACAAAACCTCCTGAGAAGAAATGACTGAGGTTATAAACTTCCTTTTGGATACAGTTCTTGTTTTGTTAGCAAAGATAGGCCCTCATTTTCCAGAGATGTCAGCTTGGTGCATTCAATCATTACTAAATTCACCCAGTGCTGGAAGAAAATATTGATCCAGTAAATGAGTACACGTTTTATCAGAAGAGAAGGGATTATGAGGTCACCCTCGATAGCTAAGCCTAGTTTCCCAGAGTAAGTCTTCAAGAGACTACCCTAGCTTCTCTAAAAGCCTAAAAATCTACCCGAATCTTCCTGTGCCATATCCCACTGTATTGTAGGATGTTTCTGGGAGATTTGGAACTACAATAATGGAAGTATTTATGTTTATGGAGGCAAATACTTGGCCACAATTTTACAGGTATGTGGCACTATTCTTTTGATATTAACTTATCTTGGTCCTCTGCTGACCTGACTTTCCTGTATGTACAGGGGATTTGAATATGGGGACTTATTGTCAGCTTTGATGTAAGCCAGTCAGGCAATAGGGATGCCCGTTTGAAATAGAGCTGGATTTAATATGGAACAGTCATTGGCCTTTGTTGAAAGTTTCTCTCCAAAATGATTGGAGATATGAACCCTATGTGTTTTGATTTTTGTAGTTTCCTGATTCAGTTATGGGTAGGAAGGCACTATAAATCTTAATATTTAAATTTTAATATCTTCACTAGAAACTTGAATTCTGAAAAAGAGAAATGAAAAATATATACATAAGCATGATTATTCTAATGCGGTAAACATATAGCTATGACTAGTTGAAGTAATGGAGATTTGTAAGTTATTTATGTTGAAAATGCCTGTAATTTTTTTAATTTTTTTTTAGACTTGGGCTTTGTTAGCATTTGACTTAAGACTGAGAATATTTAGTGGTCATCTGGGTTGACCCTAAGCAAGGTAACTATTTAAATAGAAGAAAAGCATCAAGTGTGTATGAATTTTATTGAGTTATAGACATATATACTAGAAATAAGAAAGGTGTTTTGTTTTGATCTGAAGATGATGTATATGAGGGATACCTCCACTGCAGTCAATATATCTACTTTAGCACAGAAATATTATATATGAGACTAGAAAAAGATCCAGTTAGTGAGCCTTCTGGTTATGATCTTTGACAGAAGCATGAAAGGATTTGCCTGAGAGAAAATTCAGCCCAATCAGTTCAGTTATTTCGATGGCAAAATCCACTATGATGATCCATCGCTTGAATTGCTTCTGTGATCTGTGCCTAGGATATTGCAACAGAACAATACTGTGTTATGGTGGAGATACTGGTGAAATGTAGTCAGCAATAGATTTCTTCTGTAGTGTCTTTCCACTGTGAGATCATTTACCGTGTTATCCTCTACGATAGAAAATATAGAAACAGCACAGAAATGAAGGATGTACAGAGGCCAGGGATGCTCTTTTACAGAGAATTTTGACATTTCAGAATTTGATTTCATTTTGAATTAGTGAAAAAAATGAAAATTCTCCACAAAGTTAATGATCCCTCGGAATTTTTTTTAAAATAAAATGTTTGGATTATGACATAAAGCAATTAAAAACAATGAAATAATATTTAAGGTTGAAATGCAGTTTCAATATTGTTAGAATTTCTCATCTAAGAAGTACTTAGGGAAATGAAAGATCCTAAATTAAATTCAATAAAAATCAATCACAATACTATTTAATTCTGGCAGTGCTACATATTGTGAAGGAATGTTCTGATAGTTCTGTCAAAATTTCTCCAGAAAGTCTAGCAGAAACTTTTTACAGATCATATAGGGACTGTGTCTGTAATTTGTCTCTCACTGGTCCTGTCTCAGGATTCCACTCCCGTGCAGTATATATCTTCTTTGATATCATTGTAACTGCAAATTAATCTGTGGCCTTGTGGATGTCTGTGCCTGCAAATCCTCTCCCCAGAACTGCCACAAGGTTTGTGAGACCTCAAAAGGCCTATTTCTGTCGGATCTATGGCAATGACTGTTAAACTGGGGTGAGTCACTGGTGATCTGTGTGAGACAGTAAGTACTGTTTGGCTTAAGCATATTTAACTTAGCTTTTGTGGTCTGTTCATTTGAAAGATTCATGCTATGACTGAACTGTTGTTTTTGAGAAAGGCTGAGGACTGTCAGTGTCCCCTTGCTCTCCAGTTTAGGAACCACTGCTCCTTGCTCTCTATCAGTATGGGCAACTTTAACAGCAGAAAAGAAAGGAAGTCATCTTGGGAAATATTAAAGCTATTTGCAGACTCTGTGCTTAGATGGTGGAATATTCTTAATGAGTCACATAAATGAGAAATTCAGAGCCCTAGAGCAGTCAGAAAAGGGCTTGAACTTTCTTTAAATATCAGCAGTTCTGTAAGTCTGGTCAATTGATCCTGGATAAAAAGAATGTTGTTGGTATCTCAGTAAGCTGGTTAATGTGAATTAGACTAAAGCATTTCAGAGGTAATGGGGACAACTGGGTTAGCCAAAAAATGCATTAAGAAAATATGTTTTAAAAAATGTAACTTTGCAGAGCTGTCAGCATGAGGAGGGGTGTGCATAACGCCAAATGGAACTTCAACATCTTCTTGACAACTTTCAGGTTCCATTAGCAATTGAGGATGCCTGTGAATTCAGTGTTATATCCATTAGTGAGCAATTCATGCACATCTTTATTAACTGGATCTCTATCCATCTCACAGACTATCTTTGTTTTTCTTAGAATGACACCAGGAAAAATATGCAACCAAACACCACAACTGAATTCAGTCTTCTTTTGCATCTACAGAAAAAGCCATGCTTGAATGCAATTATTCTCTTAAGAAAGAAAGTAATCCATGGATTAATTTGGGGCCAGGCTGTGCTTTGGCTCCAGGTTATACTGAAATAGCAGCCAGGGTCACAGATGCTCTCCTCTCCCTCCTTCTGCTTGCTGTATTTCACACAAGAGCCATGCATAAAGGTGATCTTTACATTCAGGGAAGGAAATACAGAGTCTGTGTCCTCCTGACTTCCTGAGTTTATATGCAGTGAGATTTCARAAAGCTTTTTAACCTGAAGATTGCTGGCAGTCAGGTACCTAAGTCTATAAACATCAAGCCAAAACTCACTCACTCTCACCACTAAAAGTTATAGTAGATTTAATCAGGTGGCTAATCCAAGTGCCCAGATGCTTATTGCTTGCTTACTCCCATGTCAGTTTGCTAAAGTCCTCTGCCTAAGACTCAGCGCCTAAACACTCACACAATTTTGATGAAGCTTGAGGAAAACCAAATATGAAGGAGCATGATCCTGTAGTGTAACAGGCATTCAGATGGAGAAGGAAAGCTAGGTTTGCTCTCAGGATTATTATATTTTTTCATCAATTACTGCTTAATAAGGGCCRAAGGTGGAAGGCATCCTATTCTGTAACTTAGGTCACAGTTCTTGGAAGACTGGCTTTGCCAAAGAGGAATTTTGATCTCAGTCTCTCTCTTCCAGGATGATTGCTCTAGTCATTAGACCATGATGCAAAGGATATAGACTATAGTAATGCTATGATCATCTGAGTGTGGCTGCTGTGTCTTGTACTGAACTGATTGTTTTGGGATGATGGTAGGCATGTTCTGAACAAACCTGCTGGATAATTCTGCTCAGGCACTTGGGGCAGCTTTCTGTTCCAGGTGACCTTATAGGAGATAAGTACTTAGATGTTCAGCCCAGCAGACAGAATGCAAATAACAGGACTTTAAACATCAATGGAAATTTTTTGGTGAAAACTGGTCTCAGACTGCATCCCTTTACACAGGAACTGGTCTCAGACTATGTCCCTTCTACACAGGCCATCACCTTAGGTCTCCTTTGTGACCCATATGATGTCCCTATGGTCCTGAAGCATAATTATTATTTAATTCAAAGTACCTGAAATAATCTGAAGGTTGAGCTGCAGCCCAGCAATGTGGTGCTTTTATGCCAGGCAAGAGTTTCATGCTCTGGGATGTGGCATGAGGGTATGTGGAGGTGTCAGAGGATGGTAAGCCTGCTGGGATAGTGCTGAAGGACTGTAATGGACACAGAGGGCTGAACCTAGGGCAGTGGTGTCCATTCTGCTACTGGGAGCACCTAGTGGACTGAACTGTCCCCAGAATTAGGCACAGGTTTTGTTTTGGAGGGTACTAGTTGACTCACTCTGCAAAACAGTGTGGGGGCACACTATATATAATTCATGCATTGTGGATAATATAAGCACCAGGAAAAGGATAACAAGAACTGAGGAACTGAGCTACTTAACAGGAAAGATGCATGCTCAGGTGCTAACATACTTAGGAAGAGGCATTTTTATCACTTTCTTGCACCCCTGTTTCATCTAAGTAGTGCTGAAGTGCATTTTGGGATCATCTCCACAGCAATCAAAGGGCCTGAAGTGTGTGGCAGGAGGCAGAACCAGGACTCCCTCTTCTTCCACACCAAACCTCAGCACAGGAGAGACACAAAGGGATAAGATGCTGAGCCCTATCAAGGGTAAAAATGGGAACTTTTCCCTGAAGACCTATAGCAGGTATTCCCCAAGGAGAGCTTAGGAATAAGTTTAGCTTGTACCCAAGGTGCACTTACCTAGTGCAATCTTGGACTCCAGCTGACTTGGGCTATACTTAAAAAGCACAGACATGTTTTTTTCATGCTATGGATTCCAAGCATCAAACCTGGCTTTCCCAGGAGCCCAGAGATATAGACTCATTTTTCCACCCGTTTTTAATTTTCTTTCACATTTTGCTTGCATTAAGACCGAATCCCTGAATAGCTAATTTATTCTCATTCCCCTCAGCACAAGAGCATGGAGACACATTGACAAATTAGACTTTCTTGATTATAATAATAGAGATTTTGAAGCTGTAACACTGTATCTTTCTTTTAGTGATAGAAATATGTTATACAGGGCAAAGTCAACTCTTAGAATGCCAAGTGATCTGTCATGCTTCTCAGCTGCTGATGTTTTAGCAGAACAGTGAAATACATTTCGGTAGGGATTGTTCCAAAGAGAAATGGTCTTTTCCAAAACCAGAATTTTATTTGTACATAGTAATATTTTATGTAATAACACAAAGTTCACCTGCTGCATTATATGGAGACATCTTTAGAAGCAAATCCAAAACAATAAAATAAAATCTGCACCCAGTTTTTTGGTCTATAACTAAGTCAAGACTCCTAGAATGAAGCATGATTAAGTATTGCATTTAAAAAAGACTGGCGGTGTAGTACAAATTACAAGGTACTGCATCAAAGGAAACTGAGGAACACAAAATTCATGGGGCAGCTTGAAAAGTTATTTAGACCTTTACAAAAGAAGCCTAATCAAGATCTGTAGCCATGTTTGGAAAATCTCAGTGGATCCTACTAGATGTTTTTCAGATGGACAGCAGGACTATAGAGAGCAAAATATTACACTTGATAAGCACCAGTTATGGAACTGCACAGTTTCACTGCAGTCTTTATGGGTCCAAAATCTGAGTCCTTTGAAGCACTGCCAGATAGCTTACTACTTGCACGAGTATCCCCAATGAAAAAATGAATAGAAGAGCTCAGTTAGAGCTAACAGGTCTCACCAATAGAACACGAAAAGTCGTCGATGTGTCTTAAAATGAAGCAATAATTTACATCACTTAGCATTCATGTACCAGTGCAATTTATCTCGAAAGCTCCTGTCTCCCATTTGGTTTGCCTGTGACCCATGTAACTGCAGGAGTGAGTGGGACAGGTCCTGCCATTTAGCAGCTCCTCGGTCTCAGGCTGGGGTTCTTGGTCAGTCCCTAAGCTCAGGCCCAGGCCTGCCACCCGTGCTCCCACTGCCCTACGAAGAGGCTCTGTGTAGCTAGGGGGCATAAGGAGGCTGCCCCAGCCACAGCCTCTCTGAGGCTGGGCTCAACCACATGAATAGTTTTTAAACTTATCTCCAAACCACACACATAAGCAAAAGTCTCATTTCATGGCAAGCACAAATAAAGGAGTGGGTAGGCTGGAWACAGGATATACCATGGGCCATATAAAGCTGTCAGCAGAGTTCATGGTGAGGGATGGCCATTTWCAGGCTGACAATTTGCATACCTGAGTTGAATGCCTATATTCAGTTATCTTCCTCCAGACTCAGATCACTCTCTTTAAGGAGCGCCACAAATGCCTGAGATGCACCATGAGGCTGACTATGGACAACAGCAAAATGTTCCTTGGTTTCCAAGGATCAGGAGGAATTAGTTCAACTTGGTTATTGAAAGCATTTTTGGKTTTTTTTTTTTTAAGTTAATTAAACATATTCTGAATCATATCACAAAATCATCTACATATGGTCTCATGACAATGAGATTTGTCATATCAGACTCCTTCTAAAATACTGAATGTCCTGTATTCAGATACATATGCTGCTACACTTTTAGAAAGTAAACAGAAGAAACCTTACTTTTTGAGCATGATTGTATTCCCTCATGAGGAAAATTATTGTAACATATATTCCCTGTAAAGATAATGCAGAAGAAAAGCCATAAATGAAAATACGAAAATTTGGAATAAAAATAGTGCTAATTATATAATAAAAATAATAATGATGATAATTAGCAGCTTTTCTCTTCCTTTCTTTGTAAGTGTAACAGCTTATTATCTGGACTCTTGCAGGACAGAGATTTTACTCTAGCAGCACAAGTGGGCTGAGAAAGCAAGAGACGAATTCTTACTGTGTATCAACTCTTTATCCAATAAAAAACATAAGGCTAACAGGTGTGTGCTCATATTCTAGGCTGAGCAAAAAATTCACTCAAACTTTATATATTTAATTTAAATTGCCAGTTTCTTGGGATTTAGAAATATTGTTCTTTTAAATAAGGTTTATTAAGTCCATTCATATCTGTAGCTCTAAATACACTGTGGCCATGAAACTTCAGTTTGAGGTGCTTTTGTTGACACAGTATCATGCTGGAGTATTGTGTCAGCACTTATTAAAGAGTACTTTCTCCTGAATTACCCCCTCCTCTTCCCACATCACTATGCTTTCCTAGCCCTTGATTAATAATCAAGGTCACAGACCAGAGTAATGCAACTTTGCTTTGCTATATCATTTGAGACCTATAACATATAAAAATAAGATTGCATGCACCACTCTGAATGAGGTTTCCTTTAATATGGAAAATCTGAAAGAAAAAAAAAAGAAGAAAGACAACTTGTTTAAATGAACTCTTTATCTGGATGACTTCAAATACTTTGACATCTATCTATATTTTTATTTGGAAAATGAATCAAGAATAATTAAATGGGAATGGTGACATCTGTCACCAATCAATGGACTCGCAGGAAAATTAAAATGATTTTTTTCTCTTAAAATGCACTTTTTTTCATCTGATGCCATTCATTGAGATCAGATGCATTTCACTCTAGCTGTGTCAGATCTTGGATTACATAAGTAATAAAGTCCTGAAGGCCAATGGCATGGGAACAATGGAATGTGTAACAATATAATCAGCAGCAAAATCTATATTTAATGTGTGGCACTCTAATGCTATAAAATATGATGATTTCTAAACCTCTTTGTTCTTTCTTGCCAGATTCTACAGCTGCTAAGTTTTTTTAATCTTGTGCCATTTTATCTTAGCTGATGCCTTTTTATTTTTTTTTGTTTCTGACTTTGGAAATTATTATATAAGACATATGAAGGAGACAAGTGAGGGAGTACAAATGGATAAAACAGTCTATACTGTGCTTAGCAAGTGTTAAGCAGAGCCAATAACTTTTTAAACTTGACAGTCTCTTAATCTTTTGTAATGAACACAGAAAGAGGTTTTCTTGTTTCAAAAGCTATCACAGCATTCAATAGCAACCATTTTATTTCTGGGATTAGCTGAGCTCTGTCACTTTTTTAATGAAAATGTTACTTTGCAAGAAGAGAAAAAATTTCAGCTCAGTCCAAAAAATTTCAACTTTACTGACTCTAGTAAATGACACATACAGCTTTTTATACTGTTCCCTTTTATAGCAATAATATTGAATACAACACTATGTTAAACCAATGTCAAGGGCATGGTGCTAAGGATATGACAAGAAAGCCAGGAAGCTTATAAATAAAGAAAGGGGATCTGTCTATCGAAAGGCCTTAAGACAGAGACAGGAGGCCAAAATGCCAAAAAACTTTGGAAGCCTATTCAGAACCCTAAGGAAGCCAGATGGGTTTATGTGGGCACAAGAATTCATTTATTTGAGCTTACTGTAGGATTATGATCTTAATTTGCTCTGGTGTGTCTAAGTAGAAAGTATCAACACATATTGTGACTCTGGGGAGAAAGTGTCTTAGGGTTGAATTAATCTCCCTTAAGTTTAGCCATTTTAAAGTTATGCAGCTGCTCTAAGCTTCTTGTATCAGGTCCATCTCTAATCCATAGAGAGAGACACGCTCCTTTTCATAGGAGCCATGGATTACTTAGCTTGGACTAATTGTCTAACTTTTAGGTGGGTAATTTTGGTGAGATGAATCCTGCCCCAAATTTCTCTGATCAATTGGTGGCTTCTCTAGCATGGGGACAGCATATGTCCGGGAGCAGACATCTGGAAATTAAAAATATCTCTGAAGGAAGGTTTGTCTAACTGTCAAGTTCTGGCTCCAGCCACTGGGACTTCTGCTGCTGACTGCAGGAGAGCTGGGATACCATCCATTCTTTTTTTCTTATGGCATTTTAAAAATTTACAAAATCTCTAGACTTCTGCCAGTGGAGGAATGTTATGCCTTAACCTTGAGAGAAGGTTAGGTAACCTTTGGGAGTTTTAAATGGGTAAACATTGGTAACCTAAATGTTTGCTGCTGCGAGGTATTCTGGATAATACAGGGTGCCTCAGGACTTTCAAGGCAGAAACCATCTCTCCAGTTTGCAGAATATACACAAAATGGAGAATCTGAGAAACTCGAGATCTGAGGAAACAGTCAGTGGTCATATGAGATAGCCATACTCTCAAAAGAGGGGAAGAGCCAAAGTCTACTCCTTACTGAAAATAAAGAAAAAGCTCACGGAAGGCAAAGGGGAATGGTTGCTTCTGGTTCACCAGAAAAAGTGTTTAGAGAAAGCCCTCAGTTTTTGAAAAGCAGATTATTTTGGGGCCAGATTGTGAGAATTTCAGAGCATCTCAAACTATGTGTGAAATCAAATGGGATTTCAGGTGTTTGGCACTGATCTGGATTTGGCTCCTTTGTGCATACTAGCTAACATAATGATTTGTGATAACATAAGCCCCTGCTGGCAGCCCACTGACAGGTCCTATCCATGCTAGCAAACCATCCTCTGGAGTGGGACCAAATCATCCTCTTGGCTTGCCTCCTAGTCCTGTTTTAACACCTCCAGAGATCTTTTAGAGACATGAAGAAGCAAAAGATTACCAGCGAGTTGCATTGCCTCTGCCCATTGCTTTTCAAAGACTTAGCCAGATCTCTGTGAAAAAGGATGGAAATTTTGACAGTAGCTTTAAGTAAGCAGGGTAAATGAGGGCAGTGACTCAAACACTGGCCTGATCTTGGAAAAGGACTTTGTTGGTGGTGCTTATAACAGCTGGGGGATTTCCCCAGACCAATGGGCTTCTATTTAAACAGCGTGTTGCCATGTTCTTTAGTGTGAAGAGAAACTCAGATAAGCAATCAACAGAAGGGTCCATGCCAGAAAGTGCATGCTGGCACTAAGGACCCACAGCTTTGGGAAGGGGCCACTGAGGGTTTAGGATTTGTTCCTGGTGAGGGACTGTGGGTTTAGAATAGCCCCCACTCAAAATGTGGAGAGAGGAAAAAGTCCACAGCACTGTCAGGAAACATAATGCCAGGCCACGGTTCTGATTCAGGGGGAACAGAGGTGGGACCGTTTGGCACGCAGAACAACGCTGTGTGCCACTGCTGTGGCTGCAGACTTGTAACTCCTCCTCTTCTGTATCTGCAGCAGCAGCTTTCATTTGGCACATTCCAGTCCAAGGGCATAATCTGCATATAAGCATTAAAGCAGTAATGCACTAGATTGACTATATTTTGTCTGCTTTTCCTAATAATTCACCAAAATGGGATTCATCAGTATACTGGAAGTATATAAGACTCCCAGGCTCTACCTCCACTATAACCATATATGTTGGCCATACATATGCACTGCTGGTGGGGAATTGAATGTTGATAGATCACCAGGTGGTAAACTTTGCCAGAAGCTGCAGCTCATCGGCCTTTTCTTTGCCCTTCCATCTTTTTCCTTCCAGCTTAGACAGTTGTAGAGCAAATGAGAAGGTAACCAGGAGATCAGGGAAAATTGTTACATAGATAATTTTTACTTTTGATTTGATGAGAGTCTGAATATTTCAGAAATCAACAAAAGGCAGTTTGTGGTGTGTCAGAACTAGCAAATACAAGAGAACAGCTGAAACTTAGTTTGAAACCAGGACTCTGAGGTCAGCTGAGTTTGGGTTATATTGTGCTGTTCTTGAGATAGGTGGTGGTTGATAGGCACAATCAGAGAACTACTGCATGTGAAATAAACCTACTGGCCAAGTTCTCATGTTCAGTAGAGTCACTTACTCAGTTTCTGTAGATGTCAGATATGACAGCACCTTAAATTACATGAAATAGATGTGCTGCTACAGAAAGGTTAAGGAGCCTTAATACCCAAAAGACTGTGCCATTTGTGTGCTTAGCAGACATAACTATTTTTAAGGGGGGAAGTTGCTGTACCCAGATGGGTGAGGCGGTCCTTCTCAGCCACTCAGGGAAATGCTGTGAAATGCAGTGCAGGTACCTGCACGCTATTTGTCTAGCTGTTCTTTGCTTCAGGGGTTTGTTTGAACAAGAGCATTCCTCCAGAGACACACTTTAAGCCACCTCTTGGAAATGCACCTAGCTGTTCTACCACTTCAGATTTTCCACAGGTCAACAAAGCATTTTCGGATCACTTGCTTTAGAAACAACTCTAATATACCTTATGCTTTTTCAGAATTTTCTATCTTACCTTACAGCCTGATGGTCTTCCTGTTCTAGTGCTTTCATTCCACCTGTCTTTTCAGACCCAGAAAAAGTTTGGCAGTTGCTTTTCATACAGAAAAACTACAATGTTTTTCAATTCCATCAGATGTGATTACCCTTAATTGAGTAGTTATGTTATTGAAGCAAAGGCCAATACTTAGACTGTACCAGCTTTACCAGATGAACAGTTTTAACAGACAGTCGTAGAACTGACTTTTATCAGTGGCCCAATAGATTTAGCATACTTTTTGGCCAAAAGGGAAACAGGTATCAGGGCATTTCAGCTATCACCCTCGAAGTGAGTCTTTTTCAGATTGGGAAGCATATATTACTTGCCCCATTTTGTGGCAGTATTTTAATAATCATGAAAAAAAGGTACCCAGGAAATCTGTAGATCTGCTTTGCCTTCCTCTGGCTGCAGTGCATCACCTAGCTCACACATGAAAGGAAAGGAAGTTTCTTTAGGATAACTGGGGAGCAGACAAATGAGTAATGCAATGCATTTTGCAGAACAAAAGGGAGTTCAAACTATGGATTTATCTCATGAATTTAAACAAATTCTGGGATTTTCAGATGAATACATGAATTTTTAAAGAAACGTGCAAATAAAATAGGCAAGTAGTGAGCATGTCTAACTCCAACCTTTCTGCAAGACACTCAATATTGAAAAAAATGAACAGTTACACAGCTTAGTTCTAGCCTCACATTATGTAATTATTTCACAGCATAAATGATATTTATAGCATGAGATAATGCATGCTAACTAAACTGACTGACCTAAACTGATTTCAGTTTCACTGAAATACACATCTCTTTTTCTTCTTCTCTCTTGCTCAAGTTGATCATTGGTCTGAACTGAAATGATAGAGCAGATCTTGAAATAATTCTGTATTAGAAATATGGATTTACAGGAGTTTATAAGTTCCCAGAGGTTGGAGCCCAGCCTCTAAATCCGAGATCAATTTTTTCCTTGGTACTGTAGTGCCTGTGTTGAAATTACAGCAACGCTTTAAAAAAATCCCTTAAACAAACATACTTCTCTGCTGTTCTTTTCTTCTGCTCCTCTTCTTTCTGGTTTATTTACCTGCTACCTGTGAGCTAAATCCCAGGGACTGTGAGCACTCTCTTTGTGCTACTTCTGTTTCCAAAGAGGTAGTGGAGTTCTGGGGAGTGTGCAGTGAGTGTTTAGGATGGGAGCCAGCTCACAAAACTGTATCTGTTTGAGGGTGTCCAGGCTAAGCTCTTTGCATAATGCAGATCACATTCTTTGTGATCGATGCAGAGAGACAGACACAACCAGGTGGAGATTTGCCTTAGGCTGTGGTTTCACAATTGCTTTATGCTCACCTAAGCAAGGCCAAAAGAGGCAGCCCTGCCTCCTCCTCTGTTTATTCTCTTCCCCTCTTTGGTGCTGTTTTGGCTATGTGGTGCATGAGATCCAGGAACTGATATGATTGAAAAGTTGGGGGAGAGGTTGCGTGGTTTTTTCTAATATGTTAATCTCTAGTTTCCCTAGCCCAGCCCCTGTGCTAGCTATTGCTGGGGTGAGAACAAGTAACTATCAGTACAAGAAGGAAAATTACACCCATCTGGTGGCAGCCCACGCTTAAATCAGCTTAAAGCAATCATTAAGCCACCCTTTTAGGGCAGCTATATTGGGCAGATCACTCTCTGAAGATATCTGTCTCTCCCTTTGGCTGCAGAAGAAGCATGAACCACCCTGTGCTACACATCCAGTTTTCAGATGGCTACAAGCAGGTGAGGTAAATCCCAACCCTATTGGTTATGATATATGTCAGAAATCTGTTTTGTTTAGTTCTTCTAAACAGCAAAAACATATTGTAGTGTCCAACCTGCACTCCTAGGTCCTGTGGCTCACCTTGGAAGGCACATCTGATATCTTTTGACATTTCAAGGAAGTAAGAGTGGTAATCTAGAATGAGTGGATAAACAAACAAAATAAATGAATCTACTCTCACTTTGCTCCAAGGGTTCATTTTTTCTACTGTGCTACCAACTTCCACGTGCCTTGGCCTGTATTTTTGGCATATTCAGTGATACTTGACAACTTCCTAAACATTTCTGTTCATCTGAGGCCACAGTGAGTATCTGTGGCTCTTCCCAGAATCTCAGAATCGGATCCCGAAGCAGTTCAGATTCCACCCACTAGCCTAATCCCTACCTCACATGCAGGTGTTTCTTCCACTAATCTCTTTGATGGGTTTCCTTGAGAAAGAGCATTTTAAAGGAGGTTTTTAATGAGAAGGGTTTTCATATGATTCACAGGAACAGGAAGGTACGTCTCAGTGGGAGATGGCATGGCAGAAGATGAGAGTGGGGAAAGATGCTGGGGCTGATGGTAGAGCGGTTTGACTTGTTTGCTCACAGCTTGCTGTAGAAGTGCTGTATGTATAGGGACAGAATGAGGGAGGGGTCAAAGTTTATGTTGTCCTGTTTGCTGCACCAGGCATAACCCTCTGAGGAGCCAGGAAACTTTTCCCTCCTCAAAAGTAATTGTGTTTGGGAGGGAAACCTTGTTGGCTGTAGGGTGGGGTAAAGAAGCAGTGGAAGACAAACAAGCCGTGAGACTGCAGCATGAAGTAGGCAATTCCTGAGGGAAGCAGGGGAATTGCTTCCAGCAACAGACCCCAAGCCAAGTCTAAAAGGTGATGGGAAGAAGGAGGCTTTCTCTGAGACACAGAGGAGGCTGTAGTGTTTGTTAAAACCCAGGAAGCCTCCAAGAACTGCTGGACTAGAAAGCAGGAGTGTAGGAAAGGGTGCAATGGGAATGGAGGAGATTTGCATTCAAACATTTTATTCAGTCTGCTTCACCCAGTAGTCTGAGCTAAGTCAATTTAAAGAGATGCCTTGTTCCAGTTTATGAGTTTTTATTCTAATAAAACCTTGCTTTAGAAATTGGAAACCTTTCAGTATCTCTTGGTGCACGTACCTGCCAGAAAAACAGTGGGGCAATTCTACCTCAAAATTCTCGCCAACTTGGGGCCCTGCTGCAGATAAAAACAGAGGTTTGAGGATGGCATGGCATAACTATTAGCAGCACCTGGAAGATGAAAAGAAATCAGATATGAAGGCTGGAACTGTGTAGAGCTTTGCAGATTCAGGGTGACCCTGTATGCTGGGTCTCAAATGCTTCTTTTCCACTCAGTTATTGTGTGCAGATGGATTGTGAGAATATTCTACATTTGCCAGAGGATTCACAGTGTATGATAAACAACTAAGAGTTATTTCTGCATACCTAAAAATCTCAGATCTGTCTGATATGCATGCACAGAGAAATTCTACCATACAGTTGTGAAACAGTGATTAGGGCTGTGCAGTTTTCAGAAAAAACTGGATGGACTTATTGTACATGCATGTATCAATGACACAGCATTTGCATGCTATTTGCAGTGCTTCCAAGAAGTACTAGATCTACAGCACATACTCTGTAATATAGATTTGCACATGTACAGCCAGTTGGACATGTCCAGAGGTGTTGAACTTACTGAGTATCTGCAGACCATAAGGGAAGCATTTGCTGCTTCCCAGAAGCCTTGGATTTACTGTGCATACATAATACAGTGCATGTGTCAATATTTTTGTGTGGGAACACTTGGGCAGAAATATGGGAGCAATAAACAAATGTTCAAGGCAGAAGAAAATGAATGGAGGAATAATGTGTTAGGTGAATCAGAAGAAAAAGGTTGTGACAAATGGCATTTTGAATGGTGTAGGAGAGGTCACTATGGCAACGGCTATGCTTAGCTGTAGGATCACAGCTCCAGAAAAGCGCTGAGCCTGGTGCACACTGAGCCGAGGGTGCTCTCACCCACAATGGAGCATTGCAGCTCACTGCCTACAATTCCCATCACGAGTTAAATCATTAGGCAGGGCTTTCTGCAGAGTCAGGGCCACATACTGGACTACTCACTGTTTTTAGCACCATGGGAGAGGAAAGGACTGATTTAAGTGATATTCTGCAGGAAAAACAGATTTAGCAGAAGTTCAGGTGAACATAGAAGTTAGAAGGAAAAAGGAGGGTAATAGCTGAATACGAAAATGAACAGGGGCAAGAGGAGAGAGAGAAAAGTTTGAGTGGAAAGAAATTTGGAGAGTGCAACACTAATACAGTAGGCAAAAACTACAGGAGAAATTCTTGTACATTTTCAGTAAATAGAAGGCAAAGATCCACAAAGTAGGGGCTGACAGTTTCACAATTTTTTTTTCTGTTACAAAGCAAAAATTTTTATGGAAATGCAACATTTAATGAAACATTTCTTTAAGAAGAGTTTTGCTGTAGGCCAAGAAGGATAGCCAGGGATATGAAATGGCTGAGCCTGTGTACTCCAGCAAGGATGGTCCTCCAGCACAGCTCTCACCTGTGCAGTCCTTCCCCTCCCTCCCTGACACTCCTCAGACAACGAATTGAGCTAATGGGGGTCACTAAGTCACCAGAAAACTAGCTCCCTTTTTTTGGCCACTTCATTATGTGATGGGTCAGTGAGCTGACGTGGCTCTTCCAAGAGTCAGATGAGGGCAAGTGCAAGAGAAGGGGAGCACATGGGGGTGGGAAGGTGTGGGAAAAGCCCTTCCGACATCAGCTTAGTGTTAAATCAGCTCTGCCTCTTTCAGGGAATTTCATTTGAGGCACTGCAAGCAGCTGGTTAAGGTACCAGCCTGTGAGGAAAAGCATTCTGTGAATTAGGCAAAAGAGGAATTTGCACCATCCTAGCTCAATAAGCTGATAGATTAGTGTGGGACATCTGTGCCCACCTGTGTTCTGATTTGGGGCTATTTTCTCTGCTTCAATGCATGACCAAATCAGAAGTCAAACCTTGCAATTACTGCAAAACAGAATTGTTATCCCCCACCGTGCGCAGTGCAAATAGAAAGCTCTCTGAGGTGCTGGCTGGGAGGGCAGGCAGGAAGCCATGGAAACTACAGGCATTTGCATGCGAGACTCGAGTGCCCACTGGAGAGTCTCCAATCACTTCATAAACTCCTGGAGGTGCAGAGTGAGCATTTAAATCTGTACCATAAGTCAAAATCGTTCCTGCTGGCATAAGCAGGTGAACAGTTTCACAGTATATATATGCGCGAAGCAGATTAAAAGATCAGATTAATAATTTTTATGAAGAGTAGTCACTGCATATGGCAAAGTCATTTTCTCATCTCTCCTCTCAGCCATTTGCTTTTTAGTACCCCAAAGGGGATTAGAGCAATTGGACTAATTGCTTAACAAATTGCCATTGTAAACGAAAGCCATTTTTAAATGGTATGAGACCAGAAAACTTATTTTCTTGCTTTTGTATAACTAAAGGTGTCCAAACCAATACTTTTTTAACCTTTGGTATTATAAGTGGTCTTGGGCTGGGCTTTTATTTACCAAGTCATAGCTGGAAGCCAATTTTGATGTCCAAGTTATTTAAAAAAAAAAAAAAAAAAAATCCCTGAAAACAGCAACTTCTAACGGAAAAGCTGAAATTGCCCGAGCTTTGTTGAGGCACATGTGCCACTATAATAATACAAAATTTCTGTTTTTTCTATATTCAGAGCCTTGCCATAAACTTTTTGTGAGGAACTTATATTACTAGAGTAGAATCCCCAAGCAGAATGTGTATTCTTTATAATAGTGGTGAATTATAACTCTATTTGCATTGAGAATTTTTCTGCTTGTTTATATATTTTAGTGTTCTGATCAACCCTTCAAATACTGCACATCAAGTATTGACCACTTTGCTGTCTTATTCCAGGGAAAGTTACCAGAAATTATGTTAAAACTTGACAAAACTTCTTTATAGTATGTCTTCCAAAAAAGCTTCCTTGCATAGCAGAGCACACACTTTCCTTAATCTTGGCATTTTGCTCTTCAGCAGCCGTCATTCCATCTGAAGCATTTACTTTGAAATGCCTGCCAAATATTTTTGCCCCAGTACCACAATAACAGCACAGCAATGTGGGAGTGATTCAGCCCAGTGGGTTTACAATGAGAGCAGCCTACAGAGAAACAGGCTCAAGAAAGTGGTCTAGGCACTAGGTTCTCCTAGTAAGATCCAAATCCCAAATAGATCTGTTAAAACTCATTAAATGTCATGCTTTCATTCTTGTAAGTTATTGTTTCTTCTGATAAACAAAACAGCTTGGATGTGAGTTGTTTGGGTTTTGTTGTCCATTTTACTTTTTAGAAATTAATTTCAAAATAAGTACATTCTAGAAAGAGTTGCATTAGGCAATATCTTCAGTAGTGGTAATCTGCACAGCTCTACTGAGATCAGAGGAGCTCTCCTGATTCACACCAGCTGTCTCCCTGGCCCTTTTCTGTGGGTAGTTAACCCTTACAGGGATGCTGTGATTGTTTGGGCAGCACATCATGCATTCAAGGTTATTCCACTAGGATAATGCAAACAGGTAGGTACGCCACAGGCCCTGCTGTTAAACTTTAGCATAGGGAACATTTTGCAAAAGTCAGGATCTCTAGGCTTCAGCTCATTCAGATCCTGACTGCCTTGTAAATCTTTCTTGCCCCACTTTGATGGAGATAAGAGGGATTGTATGCTAGAGGTTCAGCTGAGAGAGACCACCCAAGTCATAGCTCATTTCACTTCTGCTGACCTTCTCTGATATGCCCATCAAAGCAGCAATTAAAATACAGAGCAGGAACTTTGTGTAGTGCAAATGTGTTCCATCAATCTCCTTTTCATCTGGCTCTTCAAATACTTCAGACCTGACTAAGCAGCTGAAAATTTTGCAAACAAGAAAGAGTAAATGTAAAGACAGATTTTTTTTTTTTTTATCCCCCCCCCCCTCCCCGTTCTGGAGCAGGATGATCTGTTTACCTTTCCGAAGGAGCTGTCAGCAGAGTGGTCATCATGAAATATGAAATCACAAATGGTGCACTCTTAGGAAAACAAGTACATGTAGAAACCTGTTCCTTCTATTTTCATGAGATTTTTTTTTCCTTTGCTATTTGAATTTGGCAGCAGACTTTCTTTTTTAGTTCCAGTGTAGCCTTTTAACAGACATTTAGTCACCTGCTGTAACTATATGAGCCTGAACCTGCAAACATTTTACTCACCTGTTTAGTTTTACTTGTACAAGTAAGTATATCAGGAGAGTCAAGCAAGTGAATGAGTGAGTTGAGGACCATGATGCATTCAGGTTATATGTACTGCTACAAGTATAAACAATAAGAATCCTTCTATAGCATTTAAATGGTCTCCTGTGTTATTCTCCTATGCACTCTAGGCTATTGGTGTCAGTTCATTGCCAGCCTAGTGCTGCTGGCTCCAATGGATAATTCTTCCAGTCATGAAATTAAGCCTCTACCTGATAAAAGAAAAGTGGATTTTGGAGGACCTAAAGAATGGAGGGGCTGAGGTGGCAGCATTGCATTGGAATTAGATATGTGGACATATTTCACAGCACAAGAACTGACTGTGGCATGGCATTTTGTCCTGTCTTTCAAGTTGAAGTCCTTGACAGACCACATAATCAAAAGGAAAAACTACTGTGTGCCTAGCCAGATGTGTGATGTTGAGAAACAGTGCTGGTTCCTCCACTGTGGAGAGCCCCAATCCACAGCTAGGACTGCAGGCTTCAAGAGAGAAGAGGTTACGCAGACCGTGCAGGGCTTGGGCTCAGGAGCATGTGCTGTACATAAGCCTGTTTCCTTGAACCCCACTTTTTTTTCTCTCTCTGCCCCCGAAGTCAGCACACACTCATATCCATTCCTCTACAGACATAGCTCGTGGGGATGTGATATACAGTGCAATTCCTTATGTGGGCTTTCTGAAGCTTGGTTCTATATATATCTGCCCTCTTCTATAGCTCCAAGCCACGCAGACTCATATGACACATACACCCATACAGAGAAGTGCAGCAGAAACCTCTTGTTTCTGCAGTGTTTTGGGCTTTGCACACCCACAGAGGGGCTTTATTTAGTTTGGTCTGTAATCTTTGGATATGGAATGTTCTTGCTAAATCATCTCGATGTCTAGTAGACGTGCGCTGGAAGACATCCAGGTACAACTGTCCTTTTCTCTGGAGCAGCGCAGAGCCATACTTACACATACCAGGACCTTGCGCCTGCTGTTAGGCCCTCATCAGAGGGGTGTACCATTCTCCTCATAGCATCGTGGTGTCTCTACACCCTTGGTAGAGGTAGGGATCTCTGAAGAACATGAATGAAGTTGTCTACATTTTGGTTGGCCATTGTGTAGAGGAAGAGAAGTAAAAGTCCTTGGATGTTCCCCTGTTTCATAAGCACACACAGAGGTAGCGACTATAAAATAGCCCTTAGCATTCCTTCAGCCCAACCCCACTGGAGTCAGGTCACATGGAAACCAATATGATCCCATGGCCAGGCCCGTAAAGGTGTTTCAGGCCTGCATGCCTAATAAGTTAGCAAATATGTATGTTAATGATATGGTTACAATAGTACAGAGCAACCTTTGTTGAAGTGCTCTGACTAGTGTAATTTACATCATTTACAGTAATATAGCAGAAGGATATTCTCTATTGTATGCAAGAGAGGAGATCTGACACAGACACTACTGAAGCTCTTCACCGTTGCACTTGGTTGAGATGGGAGGTGAAGATAAGGGAGGATTACAGGGGGCTGTGTATTTCAGGGTGTCTAGGTCACTGAGCTGGATTCTTCCAATCTAACTTTAACCATCAAAAAGTTAGTCATGTACTAATCTGGTCATATAATCCAGGGTCCCTTCTGAGGTCAGTGAACACAGATGTATACCTTCAGGGCATAATTCATCTTAATTAATGTAGGTGTTTAGGATGCATTAGGTGAATCTCCCTTTGAAGATGCTCATTGTTTTCCATTAATGTTAGAAAAAATCTGGACAAATTGAGACAAAATGCCTGCCATTTGGATGGATTAAGTTAGGTGGGACAAATTTGCACCCGGATCCCTCTCATGATACATATCATGACACCTTTCAGCTGAGCTATGAGGTTAAAAAACAAAGGATTTTCCCCAGTAAATTCCAAACCACGTCTGCTCCAGAGTTAAGGCTACTGTTCTTTGGATTTTACTATAACTTCTCTCATGTTAGTATTTGGTCACAGAATCACAGAATCACAGAATCACTGAGGTTGGAAGGGACCTCTGGAGATCATCTAGTCCAACCCCCCTGCTCAAGCAGGGTCACCTAGAGCACATTGCACAGGATTGCATCCAGGCGGCTTTTGAATATCTCC
>NW_020450263.1:247515-259434 GCF_003343035.1 Apteryx rowi | reverse complement strand
GTTGAATTTCATGAGGTTCCTCTCTGCCCATCTCTCCAGCCTGTCCAAGTCTCTTTGAATGGCAGCACAGCCCTCTGGCGTATCGGCCACTCCTCCCAGTTTTGTATCATCAGCAAACTTGCTGAGTGTGCACTCTGTGCCTTCATCCAGGTCATTGATGAAGAAGTTGAACAAGACTGGACCCAGTACTGACCCCTGGGGGACACCGCTAGCTACAGGTCCTTTCTGGCAAGGTTGAAAAGCTTTCCTAAACCAGCAAAATCAGTTACCTGAATTATCTGTCTTTTACACTCTCTCCCAATAAGAAAAAATGTTTAAAAGGAACTCAGGTGGGAATTAGAGATGGGTCAGAGTGAACCGGAGAATGAATGATCTCTGCAGATGGTTGCTGAGAGAAGCTTGGTTCCTGTGCTCCACCATTGTTTTTGCAGGTGAGATCTTTGCCTTGTAAAGCTGAGAAACTCTAAAGACTGGATTGGTTGAAAGACACACATCTGCCTTTGAATTCTATTGTTATTATCGTGGAATCATTTTACATAATTGACACCTGTTACAAAAAAAAGTGGTTTGGAAGATATTTTGTTTATACTGTAGCTAAACTCTGCCTGAGCTGTCTAGTCCCACTGAACCATACAGTATATTCATCAATGCATAGTTCTCTTGCATTTCAGCATATGTTATGAAAACCAAAATTCTTACTCTGAGCTATTTATGCTGGCAACACTTCAAAGGGAACAACTGCTTTACTTCATGCCAACCTCTGTAGCAGTGGGGAAGAATACCTCTCATAAGATCATTTATATCTTTTTAATCTTTCGATGCAGATTTGTCTGAACACATTTTTTTTCCCTTTAGTACATACCTGGAATGACAGGAACTTGTTTGATAAGACACTGACATAAGAAGTACTCTTGTTTAGAGAAAATAAATTGACCTGTGAATACAAACATCTTTTAGTTTCTTTCTTCACTTGTTGGCAAAACAAATACAAGAATTTCCAAGCTGCAGAAACATAACATCCTACTCCTTGCAAGAAAGGGCAACCATTATGTGGTGTTGCAGCCAGAGGCTGAGATGGTGGATTGACACTCCAACCAAGGCAGAATGCTAGCAAATAGGGACATTTTATTTCAGCCAGCATAGAGCATCTTCCAATTTTAGGACTCAACCAGTAATTTCCCAGAAACTTTGGCATATACATGTGCACGGCTTCCACTCTGGGCTATGCCTTGACTTGTAGTATAATCAAAACATTCACAAGACCAACTAAATTATTGCCATCAGCTCCCATTTATCTGCTGTTTTAATTCCTTCAGAGAAGGTTCAAGAGTTGCTGTTTGTTTTGCAGAAGGAAAGTATGTGGCTTATGTGAGACAAGATGCCAGAACCGCAGCCATGCCGTGGTGCAGAGAAGTTGCGTGCTTTGCCAGCGCAGGGCAGGGGGATTTCTCCAACCTACAGGGGAGGCTGCGCAGTGCTTGGTTAGCACAGCAGTGTTGTATTTGAGCTCTGCCAAGGAGAATTAAAGTATGTCAGAATGTGGTCAGCAACAACTTGGGCACATAAATCATGCCCACCCTAAATGAACAGAAAAGGCTTCATTGCCCTAGGATTTGCCTATTTCCAAGGGTTTGGGAATACATAAGGCTGGATGAAAACTGCCTCGTGGCCAAAGCACACTATAAACTAGAGCTTCCTTGGCTCCCTGCTGTCCCCACGTTTTGATGTGGGTCCTTATTGCTAGTGGTACCATGTGGCCCTTTCGTCTCCTCAGGAAGAAAGTGGAAGCTGTGGTAAAACCTCTCCTTCCCCCAGAGAAATGGGGTGAGCCTCCCAGCCCTCATTCTGCCTGGAAGAGCAGCGGCCTCTCCAGGGACTTGGGCTGGAAGGAGGACACCTCCTCCCTACATCAAATGTGCTTCCTACTGGAGAGTGCCCATCTACATCTGCTGAGCCTTCAGTGTGATGTTAATGGGATCTCCCAGGCCAGCAGGCCTTGGGATTACTAATTTACTGAGACTCAAGAGCTGGTGCTAACCTCACTGTCTTGGCTAAGTGCAGACTCAGGCAGATGTTACTCTTTTGCAGATGTTCGGTTCAGAAAGGCGAGATGCTGATGTAATCACAGCATCGCATGGTGGGCACAGGCTTATGCAGCAGTACCACGATCTAGGTCTGAAGCACACTTGTATCTTTTGGTAACTGAAAATGAAAGAAGCTGCACCATAAAATACACTTGTAAAAAATACCATCATAAGTGAAAAATAAGAATGAAAGATAGTACTCAGAAAAGCTCCAGATTACAGTAGTTGTGTAATGTCTCTCTTGGAACACACCTGGTTTTGTGCAGGTAAGATGAAGCCACACCTACCTATCAGGATTTCTTCCTGGAACAGGTATAGGTTTATTCACAGGTCTTATACCTTAGGACAAAGATTAGGTCTCAGTTCCCTGAAGCTAAACAAAAATACAGTATAAACCCGTATTTCTTCCAGTTTTCAGTATAAAATGTTTTTTGTTAGCAAGTAGTGTGGTGTAATAAGATCAGACCAAGAAGGCTAAACAGTTGATTTTGAGGAGCCGACATCTATACTATACATGTTTCAAGGTGATTTACTTTGGACTAGTGCTAATTTGGCTCCACAGACTAAATGCCCAATAGCAGCTGGACTGCATTAAGTGAGCCTAAATGCAGTAAATGGGGGTGATTGGGAGATTTGTTCAAAAGCACCCTTCTGATCTGAAC
This sequence comes from Apteryx rowi, assembly GCF_003343035.1. Taxonomy (NCBI): domain Eukaryota; kingdom Metazoa; phylum Chordata; class Aves; order Apterygiformes; family Apterygidae; genus Apteryx; species Apteryx rowi. Next base: position 256,688 of record NW_020450263.1, on the reverse strand, counting down.
TAAAATTCTAATGTAATGTAATGCTGGTGTAGATGTACCCAGTTTTCTACTTTCTCTTTACAGACAGCCTTTGGCTCTGACCAGAATTCTCTGGATCTAATATTTTTCATTTTCAGAGCTGGGCAAGTACTGCAAAAGAAGAACAAATATTAATCTAACTGCAACTGCAAATGTACTTCTCTTCATTTGGTTATTATGTGTCCTCATGTGGATATTCATGAGAATCTTGAATGGTATTTGTGGGTCAACCCATGAGTCATTTAGCGAAGGTGTCAGAAGTACTACTGTGTGTTATGGGAGACTGCTCTTTCTGCAGAAATAGAAAAGTACTAACAGGGAAAACTAGAAGAAATGTCTGAAGTGTGAAAACACAGATTATTCAAAGCTTCTGTCTGTCATTTGTACTTTCCTGGATTTGAATAGATGCAATTACTGCAAACCTCATGCAACAGCAAGTGATGAACACTTAGAATTTGTGTATATTTTCAGGGCGTCTGTATACTTCTGTGATCATATCTGTGCTTGTATCACATTATTAAAATGTGTACATAATAAATGATGATTAAACACACCAGTGGTTACACACATGATAACGTATTTCTGCTATCATATGTTGTAGTTAATTGTCTAATTTATATATTTTTTGTTATTTTTAATGTTCTGTTAGATATCTCTAACTTATTTTTCTGCACCAACTTCATCTTTCTTTTATTTGGCAGAGATTATTATTTTTTCAGCTTACCATTGTGTGCATTCAAATTATTTATATTTATTTTTATATAAACAGTGTAAGTGCTGCCAGAAGAACTTTTTGGAAAAGTGCTAGGCTTAGCCTCATTCTGTCATCTGTACGGTAGCCAAGCAGGGCACATTGTTAGTATTCTGTGAACAATGGCTATTATTGTTATATTAACTTGGTTTCATTTCTTGGGGGAGAAAAGAAAGATTGGTGGATTTACCAGGAGATAAACTAAATAACAGGCACATGCCCAATTTTGTTTTACGGAGAGCAACAAAGTAACTCCAGTTAACATCACTGAGAATGGGGTCAAGCTTTTAGGATTACATCTGTTTCACCAGCTGTAGTCATCGGAATGGTAGATTTCTAGTCTAACCCAAAGGCTTTCTATATCAATGGAGAGAAGTGGTAACCTGCTGAGGGTGGGTCTGTCCGTCCTGCGGCATTACCCTCACCTGGGAGGGATATCTTGGGCTATGACTATCCCACAGTGGTGTTTTGAATGCCGTGAATTTCTGCTAGAACTTGGGCAGCATTTTCAAGGCCTACAGCTGAGTAATGCTGGTCTTGCTCCCACAGAGGGGCATTGGAGAGAGATCCCTGAGCTCGGGGTGAATGATCCGACTCTGGAAGAGGAACTAGCATTAGTGCGGCATTGTGCCTGACCTAATTAGCTCTGAAATATGCAGTCCTTATCAACATTTCCCCTAGCATGGATATTGCTCTCAGGTTAGAGAACTGTGGTTTCCAGGCAGTTTTTCCTCCATGGCTGAGGGCTCCATGCAAAGGTCCCTCACTTCATTTTCTGTCTGTAATGATTGCAAAGTCAGTTCCCTTTCTGCACCTAAAGGGTGGAGCCTTTCACTGGCACATCCCCTTTCATTTACAGATTACCCTAAATAATGTTTACCATGGCCTAAATTCTGGGGTGAATGAATGACATCTTTGGTAAGGCAGAGCTTTCCCTGGCCTACCCTCGGGATATGCTTAGTATTGGATTTCACTACTAGGTGAAATTCTGACATAACAGAGATTATTGCTGTGTGCCTCCTTTGGCCTATAGCTATTAGAATCAGAGTTAATATTCTATCCCAGAATTAAATATATTCAATGCTTTTGAAGACGTCTGAGAATATTTATCACCTATGCCTTTCTGGAAAGATCGGAACCTGTAATAGTTGCACTGAAACTAAGTCCGTGTTTTGTTTGAACTAATAAGAGATGGATTTTTGGGCTTGAACAGTAAGAGGTGGGATTGATCTTGCTGCCTTCATCCCTGTATAAATTGCAGACTCTTGTACTGATCCCCTGTTTCCAGCAGATCTGTCTGTGGAACATACTCCGTGATGCCTTTGGTAACATGGCAGATCTAAGCCAGGTTTTTGTGGACTAGAATGCAAGGAGCACAGCTGAGAAGTATTGTTTGGAGCTGAATCCCAAGCAATTATTCTCATTTACTATAAAATGTCTTTACACTTCTTTGACAGAGGTTAAACTCACTTTACATGCAGAGCCATCAGTTCTTATGCTTCCAGTGAAATGCTCAGGTGCTGCTTCATGCCTCTTTCTCCCCTGCTGCTGCGGCCAGGTCCCRTACATTTAAAGCACAGCTACAAGTTATAAAGCCCAGTTGCTGCCTTGTCTGACAGCACATCCCCTGCCACTTGCCCCCCTCTCATACACACAAGTTTGCTTGGCCATCACCCCACACAGATCTGCTTCATGCATTGGACAAGGCAACACTTGGGAAGTCTCCCTACCAAAGGTCCCATTGTATTTCCAAGCTGCACCCTGCTATTACAGTGTGAATTTATTCTAGGCTTTGAAGGAGTCAAACTAAGCGTAGTTTGAAATAATTTTAATTTTAACTTGAATTCAGAGTTAGAGTTTTGAGCAGTTTTTAAAGTGTCATAATGGAAAATCAGTGCAGCTCTGACAACAGACAAAGTGTTGTGCAAGGAAGCTGCAGTTTGCATAAGCATATGAAAACATGGCAGAAACAGATTATTGCCAGAGACGAGGAGACAGCTGATGTCTTGAGCAGGGCAAAATCTCCAGGGTTAACACGAAAAAAAATCTGAAAGAGTTCCAAAACATTTCACCAAAGAAAGTCCAAGTGTTAGTGACAGATGTTAATGATGTTGCTTAATGCTTGACTGGCAGATAGTCAGATACTTGTGAACTGAATGTGGCTTAAGAGCTTACTTGAAAGCAAATAGAAGCTTGAAATGAAGCAACACAGGTTCCCAGTTCTCAGAGGAACATAGGAACTGCTGTCGATTCTGAACACACATCTGTTTAGCCAAATATCCTGTCTTCAACAGTGGCCAGCAGCAGATGCTTTGGAAAAGGAAAAGAAATACAGCGTGTGTAGAGCATTCCTTCCCCTCCTATAACCCCCCAGATCCTGGCAGTCAACAGTTTAGGGACTCCCTAATGCCAGACGTTGCATCTGGACCATTGTTTTTAATAGCCACTGATGGACCTATCTTCCATAAATTTGACTAATCTTTTTTTGAACCCATTTATACTTTTGGCCTCTGCAGTATACTATGGCAACAAACTCTTGAGTTGAATTATGCTGTGTGTTAAAAAGAACTCCCTTGTGTCTGTTTTAAACCTGTTTTTTGGTAATTTCACTGGGTGTCCCAATTCCTGCAGTGTTAAAAACAGTGAACAACTGTCCCTACTCAGCCTCTTAAAGCTGGCTCACTTTAGAGATCCACAGTCATTTCTCTTATCCAAGCAGAAAATGTCTACTCTCTCAAGAGTGGAAACTGCTCTGTATCTCTATTGCCTTCTCTGCTATACACTGTCTCAAATAGGGTCACCTTACAGGGTTTAAAACAGGAGTACACCACAATGATATAATACTTTCCCTATCTTCTATCAAATTATAACATTTATAGTGGGGGCTGTGTTTAATATGCTTAAAAAGATTTTTAAAAAGTTCTTAAAAATTGGTGCAACTGTCTCTTCTGTTTCCCGTTCCTGTTGTAAGAGCTGATCTGGTATGTCACAAGGGCAATGAATGGTGACAGAGGAGAGAAATGATTCTTATTTCAAGCTATCTCCACCGACCTGCTCCAGTGCTTCTGCAGGGACACCTTCCCGCTTGTGCTCGTGAGGAACATTTGACATTGGGGCCTTCCCCCTACATTCACTAGAGGCTAAAAGGCTAAAATTGAGGCTGACAAAGAAATCAAGTAGGGTGGTGCCTGCAGGGCATTACTGGTTGCCTGTTTCTGCTGGAAGGGCTGGTGACCGCCGGGCATCTCTGTACTGTAGAATAAAAGCAGCAAAAGATTATCAGAGTACTTTGCGACCACCAGCCTCAGGTGCACAGGAGTGCTGAGGGTGGCAACACAGGGATGGGGGCTCCCCTCTCCTCATGGTGCTTTTGGTGCCACCACCACAGTGCTCCCTGCAATGAGAAATCCGGAGAAGAGCATAGATGTTGCCCAAAAGCAGATTGCACTATGCTAAGCTGCCTGCAATGGACCATAACAGCAGAAAGGTGTGAAGGGCTTCCCAAGGAGAGAAGCAATTTTTTTCCCCCTCTTCTTTTCTCTGACTGAGCAAAGACCTTTTACTGCCCTATAAGGGAAGGGTGAAGGAGAAGCTTTGGCTTCAGAGTCCTGCTGCAGTCATGTGATAAGCAATACTGTTTCCCGTAGCCTCTTTTTAAAGATATTGTCACAGCTGTTAATATGTGCTTTTTCCCTGTGAAGAGTCCCTGGTTCCTGTGCTCCTCGCAGCACTTTCCACCCTCCAGTGGGAGGCTCCATTGAACAGCAGCAGGGCTGCAGTGAACATCTCAGCTACAAGAAGAGAAAAACAGACAATTTCCTAGCAGCTCTTGATTTATGAGCACCTACCCAGCTAAGGTGATTAGCACAAGATGTTGACCTAAAGCCACCAGTGGGATGAAGCTCCATTGCTATTGTAATTGGGCTTACCTCATACCCTCAGCTCAGTATCTGATTTAACACCACAGCAGTTCTGCCCTAAAGTACTAAGCCTTCCCTGGTGGAGAAATCACAGGGAGATAGGTTTAGAGCCAAATTTTCAGAGGCAGCTTCCAGACTTTTTCATCTCTTTCAGTGCTTGAGCTTTTGGGCATAATTATTGAAATAGGTGAAAGCTCCAACATCGGGAAGGCTGCTTCATTAAGCACAGAAAATCTAGGTGCTAGCTGATGTTTAAATAAATGGACTGGATCCCTCTCTAGTTTATACTCCACTTTGCAGCCCAGAATGCCATCCATGAACTAGACAAGAGTGTTCACACAAGATGTCTACACCATAACCTTAAAAATAGAAAAACAGAGTAGTGACCTATGGTAGATTCTTCAGTGTCCATGTCTATAAATACCAATTAGGCTACTGAAATTTAAACACGCACGTACAAGTTCTGCTGAATTGGTGCCACACTGCATAAAAATGACACCTCTGACTCTGAATTGAATTTTGAACATACAAATTCTTTGGCACCAAAAGGGAGCATGCAAAGAGTTAGAAGCACAGCTCTGCAGGACACATTGGGGCTCTTGTGAAATATGGCCCCGGATTTTGGCTGCTGAATTTAACATCATAGCCAGAGGGAGAAGAAAAATATATTCAGATTTCTATAGTAAAAACATCTAGCAGACCTTAACTTTAGGAGTGAGTCTATTACCAATTGCATTCAAAAATGTCATTTTCAATCTATTATGTCACTTGCTACTATTTAAACCCTTTTCTTCTCCATTAAAAAAGCCCTGTTAATATGTACTACAGGAGAGCTAGTCCTTGAAAAGACAATATTTGGTTTTAATCCTTACATTTCTTTGAACAAGTTTGTACATACTTCCTCAGCTCTAGAAAGAAAATATCCTTCATGTTTAGAAATGGTTAATTTGAAACAAAAAAGAAATGGTGTGTCTACCATGAAAACTGAACCTGTATAATTGTGAAGGGTCTCTTTGACAGTCACTGCACTGTAGCTGGAAGGTCATTGCTAAACTGTAGGGCAATTACAGTCCTCAGCAGAACTGCTTTAATTTTGTTTTACACTGCAGTAACTCAATAAAGCAAAATTGGACCAAAGCCAATGCATTTAAGGAACTGTATTTTGAAGCCTCCTTCACACCAAAGTAATTTGCTGTGACATGTTGCACATGTCTCAAAAACACATTTAGAGATAAATCATTAAAATGGCCAGCTAATACTGCACTTAAACTGTGCACTGAGAATGTTGTCCCTGCATTCACTGGGTTTCCTTCTTATTATGAGGGATCAGTATCAGAAAATGTAAATAGTAAACAGAAATTAAAAGAAGATTTCAGACCCCATCATTTCAGATGTTTGCATTCAGTTGTATGGCTGTGGCTGAAGACACTGTGTTAATACCTTTCTTTCTGACATAAACATCAGAGTGATTTATGATACTTGTGTGAWCAGTCACTTCTGGGTAGTGGGAAGATGTGCCACACTCTCCATTTGCAGTGGAGTTTTCTGTGTGACTGGAAAGACCATGGAAAATACCCATCACGCACACATTTGAATCTGAATGTCCAGTTCTGTTCACAGCTGCTTACATGGCACATTTCCTATGAAATGAGCAGCAGTGAGCAGCAAATACTGACCAAGAGAAGTAGCCTGCCAACCCCCATAAACTCTCAGTGGTACCTCACTGTATTCCTTTCATTCTTGCTTTCCATTTATATGTGTGTAGCCAAATTTTAGCAGCAAGTGCTCCTTTTGTCACTCTTTTATTCCTTATGGCTTTTATTCACAGTCCAGTTTCTGTCGTGGAGCCCCTCCTCTACGCAGAAACGCTGCATAGCACCAAAGACCCTGTCACCTGCTGTTCACAGCAGGATTGGGACCCATGCTGCAAAATGAGGAATATTTAGAAGGTTAGTGGCACTAGTCCTGGAGATCATTTGATCTTTAGCCTGGGTTTAGGCAAATTTCCTCCAAACTTGCAAACACGTTTCACTGTGTTTCTAGCTGCTGGTAGAAATCTTTTGGAGAGCGGGAGACTCCAGCTTTCTTCCTGTTGCTGCTTTCTGCTTCTGAGATAAAGCATTTGAGAGTTTAGTATCCTCCAGCTTCAGAGCTATGAACAGTTAAAAAAGCAAGCACAGTTTTATTCTGTTTTGTTTCTGTTTCTCTGTTGATAAACAAGGAAGAACAAGAAAGAAAAAAGTCCTAAGAAAGGCTCCAGCCCTACAGCTGATTCCCCAGAAGTTCATGTTTGTGCATTAAATCACCGTATGACCTCAAGGGCCTGTCTGCTGATCGTCAGCTACTGAAACAGCATCCTAAGGAAAGACAACAGTCCCATGCCCAAATTGCAAATACTATGTACAACAATGCTGGTCTTAGAAACTATTGATTTTCCTTAACTGTTGGCAAATAAAATGCTTAGGGGCAGAAAGAAGAGTCTTTAAATGTGCCTTTTATAAGCTTAGACTTTTCAAAATATTTGTACTTGCAGATGGTGCAATTCAGGGAATTTTTATTTGTCTTTCTGTCTTCTAAAGTCTTGGTGTAGTAAACTGATTCCCACTCTGCACCTCACCGTAACTTAAAGAGTGGCTCAGAACAAGCAGCAGTGGATCAATTTACATGACTGGATACTGCTGAAATTGCACGGCCTTTGTTCTCAGTTTTTCTCTAACATACATACCTTTTATGGATAGGTATTAAAGTTTAATAATTAATTCCTTAAGCATTTTAAGGAACTGCTTTAAGTCATATTCTACTTTTCTTGTGTCCTAACTCACAATTTTTTTCTTTAAGAACTTAACATTTATTAAATAATAAACAAGCCCCATTTTCAGATTCCTGTAAATGTACCTTTTCAGGCCATTTCAGTTGCTGTTAAGTAGATGGGGGAGGAGGGGAAATTCTGCTTAAATTCTCTTGAGGGTTGCAGGTGCATTTGTTTGTATTAAAGAAGAATATCTAATAGACCGCTCCTTTGTGACACACTATAGCAACTTTTCAATTTTCTCTCATTAGTTGGTGGCACTTCCTCCTCAATAAGGTGCTATTGTGCTGCCCCTAACCTGATCTGGGAAACACCGTGGAGCTGTCAACTCATCAGCCCTAGAAAATGGATAGTTAATCTTTTCAGGTGACTTGTTTCATTTCCTGTAGCTCATGTAAAATCCAAATATTTAGCTACTACAAACAGCGAGTTCTTCTCCTGGGTTTCACTGATTAAGGAGCAAAGATTATTCTTTCTCCTAACTTTTTATCCAGTGTTTTGCACAGCCCTATTTACACTTTTTTGTCTTTTCTATTGCTTGAAAATTAATGCCTCTGTGTAAACAGAGTCTCATTTCTAGTGTCATAATAAGACACTTTATTAAGATGGCATTTAATTAAATTTTCTGGGCTTTTTAGTTGTGTTTGCATTGGATGTAAAAATCCATTTTCACTTTCCATTTTCTCTGGTACTCTCTGATTTTTGGTTCCCATCCATTCGATGTAATGCACATGAAGTGTTAGACTATGCAATCTGTCACTGAGCTAGTCATGGTGAGGGAGGCTGCTTCATGCAGGAGCAGACTCCCATAATTTCAAACTTTTGGATTTTTTGCAAGATGTGGTAGAAACCCATTCTCAAAAGGACTCATCACTGCAGCTTATTTTGCTTATTCTCTGGGCCTGCTTTAAGGCTGCCATTTGTGCTTTGATGTCACCTTGCTGGCCATCCTATACTTGTTGAAAAAAGACAAATATGGATTGACATGAATAAGAAGCAAATGAGGCTTTTCCATCTCAATGGCAATAAAACACATCACCTCCAACAGAACAGGTGCCTCTGGCAGCTGGCTCTGATGAACTCCATGGTGAGGCCCAGTGTCACAGAAGAGACTTTAGTAAAGGATTTTTGCTAGAGTGATTCAGCACTTAATTAAAAGCATTTTGTGGCATAAGAACATTAGAGCAAAATGGGCAAAAATTTGAACCTAATACAGATGTGGGTGGCTGTTTGGGTTGGTTCGTTCACTGTGGGATTTCTGTGAGCTTTTTTTCAGAGGATGGTCTTTCTGGCCAGATTCTTCAGGGTGCTCTGTGACCCCTGCAGCTTGGTAGAGACCCACGGAAACCTGCAGGCTCAGGAATGCACTTACACAGGGGGCACAGCAAGATGGCAGTCTTGAGAAGCAAATAGTTGATATGTGGTGGTGTCTAAAGAAGAATCCTGAAGAAATGCCCTTTTGAGAGCTGCCTTCCTTACAGATCTGGGAAACACTGAAAACTATAATCCTAGGACAGAAGAGAGAAAGATCCTATACTGTGGAGAAACACTTTCAGTCTGTTGGTTTACAGGGTCAGGTTCCACTTTAGAGCTGGTGGAGAGCACCTCTCCGAAATGCCCGTAAACCAATGCACGCAGCATGGGGAACAAACAGGAAGAACTAGAGATGTGTGTG